>NC_083438.1:1082745-1156341 GCF_020745735.1 Hemiscyllium ocellatum
ATCCAAATCATTTATGTACATGACAAATTGCAGTGGACAGTCCTTTGAGTACAGGAGTTGGGACAGTATGTTCAGGTTGCATAGGACATTCGCGAGGCATGTCCTGGAGGACTGTGTACAGTTCTGGTTGCCCTGTTATATAAAGGATATTATCAAGATCGGGAGAGTTCAGGTAAGATTTATCAGGATGTTGCTGGGAATGGAGTGTTTGAGGTATAAGGACAGACATGATAAACTCGGGCATTATCTACTTGAGCATAGGAGGCTGAGAGGTAACCTTATAGAGGTTTATAATATCATGAGGGGTATTGATAATGTTGAATGGTAGGTATCTTTTCCCTCGAGTAGGGAATTGTTTTATTATAAGAGGAGCACGTTTCTAAAAAGACATAGCGTCATTTAGCTGTACAGCATGGAAATAGACGCTTTGGTCCAACGCGTCCATGCAGACCAGATAGCCAAAATTAATCTCCTCCCATTTTCCAGCATTTTCCCCATTTCCATCTGAAACCTTCCCATTCATCTGCCCATCCAGATGCCTTTTAAATGTTGTAACTGTGCCAGCCTCCACACCTTCCTCTGGCACTCGTTACACACAATCAACCTCTACATGAGGATTTTGCCCATTGCATCCCTTTTATGTCATTCCCATCTCACCTTAAGTATTTGCCATCTAGTTTTCGACTGCATTACCCTTGGGAAAAGACCTTGGCTATTCACTCTAACCATTGCACCCATGATTTTAATAACCTCTAACGTCAGCCCTCATCCTCTGATGCTCCAGGGAAAACAGCCTCAGCCTATTCAGCTTCTCCCTGTAGCTCAAACCTCCAATCCTGGCCAACATCATTTTAAAACCCTTCCTGAACTCTTTCAAGTTTCACAACATCATTCCTACAGCAGGGAAATCAGAATTGCATACAGTATTCAATAAGTGATCTAACCAATGTACTGTACATATGTAATCCAGTCTCATAACTCATATAGGAGGAGGAAGTGAGGACTGCAGATGCTGGAGTATCAGAGCTGAAAATGTATTGCTGGAAAAGCGCAGCAGGTCAGGCAGCATCCAAGGAACAGGAAATTCGATGTTTCGGGCATAAGCCCTATATCAGGAATGAAGGGCTTAGGCCCGAAACGTCGAATTTCCTGTTCTTTGGATGCTGCCTGACCTGCTGCTCTTTTCCAGCAACACATTTTCAGCTGATAACTCATATACACAATGCACTGGCCAATAACATACCAAATACTTTCTTCACTATTCTATCTACCTGCAAATCCACTTTCAAGGAACTATAAACTTGTACTCCGAAGTCACTTTGTTCAGCAACACTCCCATTACTTTACCATTAAGTGTATTAATCCTGCCCTGATTTGCCTTTCCCATATGCAGCATCTCTCATTTATCTAAGTTGAACTCTGTCTGACACTCCTCGGTCCATTGGCCCATCTGATCAAGATCCCGTCGTAATCTGAGGTAATCTTATTTGTTGGCTATTATACCTCCATTTTGGTGTCATCTGCAAACTTACGAAATATAACTCCTATGTTCGTATCCAAATCATTTATATACATGATGAAAAGTAGCAGAACCAGCACCGATCCTTGTGGCACTCCACTGGTCACAGGCTTCCAGTCTGAAAAACAACTCTCCACCACAACCCGTTGTCCTCTACTTTTAAGCCAGTTCTGTACCTAACTGGCTAATTCCTCCTGTATTCCATGTGACCTAACTTTGCTAACCAGTGTCCCATGCAGAACCTTGTCGAATGCCTAACTGAAGTTTATATAGATCACATCCAGCGTTCAGCCTTCATCAATCCTCTCCGTTACTTCTCAACAAAAAATAATCAAGTTAGTGAGTCATGATTTTCCAGGCACAACCCAATTTGCCTATCCTGACAAAGCATTTTTGCCCAAAATGTCTATTTTCCTGCTCCCCAGATGCTGCCTGACCTGCTGTGCTTTTCCAGCACCACTCTAATCTCGACTCTCATCTCCAACATTTACAGTCCACACATTTGCCTATTCCTAATGTATCTTTCCAAATACATGTAAATCCTGTACCTCATGATTCACTCCAACAACGTGCCGACCACTGATATCAGGCTCACCAACGTGGAGTTCCCTAGCTCTTCCTTTCCATTTTGTTTAATAGCACAACTTTAGTCAAACTCATGAATTCCAGCTTTTCACCTGTAGGTGTTCATGATAAAAAAAACCTCTCAGCAAGGGGCGCTGCAATCACTTCCTGAGCTTCCTATAGAATTATTGGGTCCACCTGATCAGGACCCGTGAGTTTTTTTATTTTACACAGCATGTGATTCGTGTAGGGAGTGAACTTCCTGAGGAAGTGATGGATTGTGGGTAACGTTACAGCATTTAAAATGCATTTGATTAAGTACAAGAATAAGCGAATGTTTGGACAAATCTGGACCAAGCGCAGGCAGATGGGACTGGTTTAGTTTGGAATTATTGCCAGCATGGACTGTACGGGCCGATATGTCTGTTTGCAAATATGCTGTTTATCTCGATGAGTCTATGTGTGTTTACATGTCCAAGTGCGTATCTGCATGTTTCTGTTTGTGGTTGTCTGTTCCCATGTGTCTACATATATCACTATGTACCACTGTGTGCATGTTTATTTCTCTGTGCTTGTTACATGTGTTCCGGCATTAGTGTGTGGATCTCTGTCTCTGCATCTCTGTGCAATTGGAACTCTTCTTGTTTTTGGGGTGAATCACTGAAATGGGGTCAAAACCACTCTCCTTTCCTCTCCCTTTCCCTCTTTTCTTTAAGTGATCCAATCCCACACTCTGCTAGCCTGGTTTGGGTCTTTTCAATTCTTTCTCACATATAAGGTTACTTGTAAGAGTAAGACATTAAAAATTGCAAGTTACAGGAAGTGTATTAAAATTAATCTCATCGCCTTGCAACGTGGCTCACTCGGATTTGCTTGGATATAATTGCAATGGAAATATTCTTTAATGAGTACACTGTGTGTTAGAAATACTACCCAGTGACAAACCTTTTCCAGGTGTGTGTGTGTGTGTGTGTGTGTGTGTGTGTGTGTGTGTGTGTGTGTGTGTGTGTGTGTGTGTGTGTGTGTGTGTGTGTGTGTGTGTGTGTGTGTGTGTGTGTGTTTGGTGCAATGAGAATTTAGATTGGATTGTGCTGTGAACTACTGCCCTCTCTCTCCCTCCCAAACTGAATCCCTGATGGTTTGCACACTTTACCACCACGATTACAGTGGCGTGGGAGGTGGGAGGTGGGAGATGGGAGATAGGAGATGGGAGGTGGGGGTTGGGGTTGGGATTGCAACAGAGATTGATAACAACAGAAAGCCCAGCAGCTCTGGAAGCATCTTTGGACAGAAATGAAAGTTGACGTTTTGGATCGAGTGCCCTTACTCAGAGCTCGTGTCAGGGGACATTACATCACTTTAAGCACCACAGAGACTGCCAGACTTGCCACACACAAATACACACACGAATACACACACATAGAGGCACTCACTATTCATTGACACTAACACAGACATGGAGAGTGTCAATATTTCTCTCGCTCCATGGTGTCCTTGTCAATATTTCAATCGTTCTATCTGGTGTGTGTCAGTATTTATGTGTGGAATATGATTGTAGGACAATTTTAATCTTTCCAGATATCAAAACTGGAAGAATTGTCAAGTTTTTCTGAGGACGGCATGGAACTCCAACAGGAAAGTTATATTTTGGTGTCGAGTTCAGGTGTGTGGCAGATGCAGATCAAAGCAGAACAGTATGAGGTGATGCTCTTTGGTAGGAAGGACATTGAAAGGTAACATTAAACAGGCTGCACTGTTATAAAAGAGATGCAAAAGCAAAGGGTGCTGGATATATGAGCTCAGATTAACAAAGACATCAGAACAAGTGGGGGTAGCGGTAAATCTCACAAATTAGTGTCAGTATCTGAGCTGTTTACAGGAGGAAGGAGTCTCCGTGCTCGCTTCCTGGGAGGTGGTGGTGACAGAAACCGTGGGGATTCCATTTGTACCAGCTCAACACAAAAGGGAGATGGCATCAGGGCCACGGCTTCTAAATTGTGCCAGAGAGAGCTGCCAGTGGGTTTAAAGTGAGAATTTCCCTTCACTGAACATTGCTCCTTACTCAGTTGGTGGGTTGTGGATGTTTCAGAATTTCCACACGAGACATCCCTGTCCTCTCCGGTTCATGCCATGGTCCTCCCCACATGGCGGGAAGGGGGGCGGGAATGGATATCGGACACTCCATCACCTGGCTAGGTCCATTGCGTCCTATTCCAGGCTGTTTCTCCTGGAATGGGAGAAGGGGAGGGAGGGTAGGAGTGGGTGGCGCTGTTGTTAGCGCTGGTGTACGTGGGGGGAGAAATGGTGAGGTGTCTGGAGGGAGTCAGTCTATAGTGTTGTATCTATGCAGTGTTAATAATGTCGGGGGAGGAATAATGGAGGGAGAGGGAGGAGATGAGAGAGAGAGAGAGAGAGAGAGGCGGGGGAAGGTGCTGCATGCAGCAGTGAGAGTGGTGAAGCATGAGCCTTGTTCTGGTTCACTGCTGCAACAGATATATAGTGAATGTGAGAGAGCAGAGAGAATAGGGTGACCCTTATCCTGACAGAGCAGGGAAAGTTATTAATGCTGTCCTGTGTTGCTGGACATTTCTTCAGGCCGCAGATACCGCACTGAGCTGGGTGAGAAGCTCAGACCATGCTCGGTGGGTCTGGTGGTGTGGCTCCCTCTGGGAAGAGAATGGTCCCGCTCTGTACTAGCCCATCCACCAGGACCTCTGTGCCCCTGTCGACAAACCGTGGTGTAATTGCTCCTTAATTGCCATGCTCACGGTAAACTGTGCAGGGCAGCTCCAAACTGTGAAAGCTCAACCGTGTGACCATTGGCCTTTTAAAGATGGCAGCAGTGCCAGGGATCACGGAATCTCCAGGGGTATCTGGGCGATGGTGAGTACCTCCAGCCATGATGGGTGAGAGAATCTGGCTGGCATTGAATGAGAGGGACACCATGGGGTAGGGGTTAATGAGAAAAGTTTGATAAGATAGCACCAGGAAACTAGCTCGGCTTTGTGCAGTCGATCCCTCTGTCACACTCAGTGAAAATGGCTAGGAGATGAATTATTGTCAGATTCAATCCAACGAGTCGAATACACTGCTGACCCCACTCATGGTAATAAAGCTGAATTTGCTTATCCAATACTCTCTATGACAGAGAATGAGCTAAACATGAACTACGCTTGGGAAATAAGGCAGGTAAGGTGCCTGAGGTATCAGTTGGGAAGCACTTTCGGACAAATAATCATAATTCCATTAGTTTTAAAATAGAATGGAAAAGAATGAACCGGGTTTAAAAGATAACGTTCAAAATTGGAGGAAGGTCAATTTTGATGATATTAGCAAGAACTTCCAAACTGGATTGGGACAGATATTCACAAATAAGGGGCCAACAGAGGAGAGAGAAGCGTTCAAAAATGAGATGTCAAGAGCCCAGAGACAGTATGTCCCTGTTAGGTTGAAGCATAAGGCTGATAAGTGTAAGGAATGCTGGAGGACTGTAGAAATTGAGGGTCTGGTCACAGATAAGAGGGAAACATATGTCAGGTAGAGAGAATAGGAATCAAGGTTTTTTTTCAGGATTCATTCACGGGATGAGGGGATCGCTGGTTGGGCCTGCATTTATTGCCGATCACTAATTGCCTAGAGGGCAGTTAAGAGTCAAACACATTATTGTCGGTCTGGAGTCACATGTAACCAAGGACAGTTGAGGTTGACAGTTTACTTACTTCAAGAACATCAGTTGGGTTTTTCCAAAAATCAAACATGTATTTATCATCATCATTAGCCTCTTAATTCCATATTTAAAGTCAATGTCCAGTGAGTCTAAAGCCAGTCGGAGTATACTTTAGTGGGAAATAAGGAGGTCATGATGGGGACATGAGATAGTTTTGGAAAATAGGGTTAAGGAGAATCCAAATGTACTCTACCCATACATTAAGGAGAAAATAATAACTCCGAAGAGTTTTGGGCCACTTAAAGATTAGCAAAGCTGCCAATGTGTGAAACCACAGGAGATGGAGGCGACACTGAACGAGCATTTTGACTGTGCAGAAGGATATGCAAATAACAGTGGTATCGTGAAAAGTGTCTGCATTACAGAGGAGGAGATGCTGGACTTCGTAAAGCCTGTAAAGGTGGGAAAATCCCCATGACCTGATCAGGTGTACCCTAGAACTCTTTGGGAGCGAGAGAAGTGATTGCTGGGCTCCTTGCTGAGATATTCGCATTGTCAATTGTCACAGGTGAGGTACCGGAAAATATGAGATTTGCTAACTTGGTGCAATTACTAAAACCATTTAAGAAGGATGGTAAGGAAAAACTGTCAGTGGAGGGCAAACTGTTGGTGAGGATTATGAGGCACAAGGTTTGCATGTATTTTGAATGGCAAGGATTGATAAGGGATAGAAAACATGGCTTGAAGCTTGGGGAATCATCTCTCACGAAACTGACTGAGTTTTTTTTAAGAATTAACTAAGAGGATTCATTGAGGCTGAGATGTGCACCTTGTCAATATGGACTTCGGTCAGACATTTGACAACTTTCCACATGGCAGACTGGTTAACAAGTTTAGTTCACATGGAATACAGGGAGAACTAGCGATAAGGAATACAAAATTAGCTCGAAGTTAGTAGACAGAGGGTGGTGGTGAAAGGATGCTTTTCCAACGGAGATCTGTGACCAAGGTGTCCTACAAAGATCAGTGCTGGATCTACTACATTTCACGATTTATATAAATCACTTGGATGCGAACTTAGCAGCTATAGTTGGTAAGTTTGCAGATAACACCAAAATTGATGGTTTAGTGGATAGCAAAGAAGGTTTTCTTCGGAGTACAATGGGACCTGGATCAGATGGGCTGATAGGCTGAGGCGTGGCAAATGGTGTTTAATCTAGGTAAATGTGAGGTGATGCATTTTGGAAATGCAAATCAGGAAAGGACCTATGCACTTTATGGTAAGGTCCTGAGGGGTGCTCCTGATCAAAGAGACCTTGGAATCCAGGTTCATAGTTCATTGAAAGTAGAATCGCAGGTAGTTAGGATAGTGAAGAAGGTATTTGGTATGCTTGCATTTACTGGCCAGTGCTTTGACTGTATGAATTGGGAAGTCACGTTGCTGCTGTACAGCACCTAGTTTGGCCACATTTGCAGTACTGCATTCAATTCTCATTTCCCTCCTATCGGAAAGATATTGTGAATCTTGAAGGGAGTCAGAAAAGATTTACAAGGATGTTGCCAGGATTTCAGCTATAGGGAGAGGGTGAGTAGGTTGGGGTGATTTTTCCTGGAGCGTGAGGGGTATTATAGGATGAATCGCCAAGATCTTTTCCCCAAAACTAGAGGGCATGGATTTCCAGTGAGAGGGGTAAGATTTACAAATAACCTATGGAGCAACTTTTTCCAACAGAGGTGGTGCGTGTGTGGAATGAGCTGCCATTGGAGGTGGTGGAGGCTGTTACACTTACAACATTTAAATTATATTTGAATGGTACACGAAGAGGAAGGGTTTACATTGATATGGGCCAAATATTGAGCAAATAGGACTTGTTTAATTTGGGATATGTGATCGTCATTGACAAGTTAGACTCAAGGGTCTGTTTCCGTGCTGCATATCTCCATGACTCTATGATTCTCTCTGACCTGACTCCAATATCCCATTAATTATTCATTCCCGGAAATACCAGTTTATGTTGTGAGATGCTATCGTAATGTCTTCACTTCAGCATCCTGAAACCTGTGAACACATCCTCCCATAACACTGTATCAGAGTCTCTCTACCTCTGTCTATTTTCCAAATCCCTCCCATTAAGTGCTATTTAAACTGTTGGTATTTAAACCCTGGCATCCAATTTTAATTGTCCAGTTTTAATTTGAATAACTGTCCCATATATTCCTCTTGCCTTGAATGTTGCTCACCCGAGAGCATCAGCTTCCAACATTAAGAAACTTAGAAACAATGTTCAAAATACATAACTTCCATTTTCTTTGACTTCCCAGTATCCTGCCCTGTGCTCCATGTTGGATAGTGGGGTTTCAGCAGTTTTCAGGCACATCTTTGTAACTTGCTCTGTGCGTATCCACTGAAGGCCTGTGTCAATCACTTGCTGCTGATCGTGTGCTCAGTAACATGAGGAATCCCCTCAATTGTTACTGATTCTGACCAGGCTTCCTATTTGTATTTAAATGTCATTTGACATAATTCTAGTTTTGGTACATTTGTGGAAATGTTGTGGATGGTTTCCTGGAGGCTGTGCTTTAAGCTGCTGCCCTGGGGCATTCAGGAAGACCAGACGCTTTGCTGACCCACTCTGGATGGGTCATAGAGGCTGCGGTTAGGGCACCTGGGTCTGCAACATGAACAATGAATGGAGCAGAGGCTGCAGAGAGAGGAATGAGGAAATCACAATCAGATCAGCCGTGGCCTAAAAGAATGTTGCAGCAGGATTGAATGGCTCGCTCATGTAACTTATTTGGCTATTTCTGTCAGTAACAAGATAATTCCGCTTCTCTCCCAGTGACCCATATTGATGGGGCGTGAGTCAACTCCTTGCATTCTTGCGTAACAGGATCCTGGGGCCTCACTCGCCCCCTGATTTCCCCCTGTCCCAGTCTCGAGCAGTTGAGTGACTGTCTCCTGTTCCTGTGTCCCAGTCTCGGGCATTTAAACGACTGCCTCCTGTTCTGTGTTCCGGTCTCGAGCAATTGAGTGACGGTCTCCTGTCCCTGTGTCTCAGTATCGAGCTGTTGAATGACTCCCTCATGTTCCTGAGTCCAAATCTCGAGCAGTAGAATCACTGCCTCCTGTTCCTGTGTCCCAGTCTCGAACAGTTGAATGACTCCCTCCTGTTCCTGTGTCCCAATCTCGAGCAGTAGAATGACTGCCTCCTGTCTTTGAGTCCCAGTATCGAGCAGTTGAGTGACTGCCTCCTGTTTGTGTGTCCCAGTCTCGAGCAGTTGAGTGACTGCCTTCTGTTCCTGTGTCCCAGTCTCGAGTAGTTGAGTGACTACCTCCTGTTCCTGTGCCTCAGTTTCAAGCAGTTGAGTGACTCCCTCCTGTTCCTGTGTCCCAGTCTCGAGCAGTTGAGTGACTACCTCCTGTTCCTGTGTCCCAGACTCGAGCAGTTGAGTGATTCTCTCCTGTTCCTGTTTCCCAGTCTTGAGCAGTTGAGTGACTGCCTCCTATCCCTGTGTCCCAGTCTCGAGCAGTTGATTGACTGCCTCCTGTTCCTGTGTCCCAGTCTCGAACAGTTGAGTGACTGCCTTCTGCTCCTGTGTCCCAATCTCGAGCAGTTGAGTGACTGCCTCCTGTTTTTCCATGTTTCTGAGCAGCAGCTTCAATGCTCTGAAGAATGTCTCAAGGTTATGCAAGGACTTGATATCATGGCATTTCAATCTGGAAGCAGCATTACAGAAAGGTATCTAGACACCTCCTCACCAGACATGTTTTGCAGCTGCTATATTATTTTATCCCTGTCCCCTAAAGAAACAGGGCAAAACATATACAATCCAGCAGTGCTCCGGCAATTCTCTCACATACAGGGAAGAAAGATTAAAAAGATTGAAAGACTTATAATCGATCTCTCAGCAAACCTTATCCATTGCATTCAAACTGAGTAGATTCTCTCTTTCATTGTGATATGTAACATGATGTATGAAATTGGTTAACTGAATGGGTTTGTTTGGTGATTGTGATTAATGTCAGTCTCCGTGAATTATAATTATCCCAGTGGAGGGTGTCCATCTTTTAATGATAAATGAGCTCTGTTCAATAGGTCATCCCATGGTATGAATGGGAGCAACACGGACAGCACTAACAGGGATCAGCAGCTCCAGAGAGAAGGGGAGGAGAGATCAGAATCTGAGAACATTAAACTGGAATGTTCCAACAATGGATCAAAATCTGAAAACAATAAACTGAATGTTCCAACAATGGACAGGAGTTTATCCGGTTATGTTTCAATTCTTTCTACATATTATTGGTGGCCATTATCACCGCGGATCAAATATGCACTTTACATTATTCTATATTTTTATTATCCTGTCCTGGCTATTGTTGGTGTCCCTGGTAAGTTTCACTTTCCATTTATTATTTGCATTAACCATGTGCGACTACATTACTCTTCTTTTTCAATTACTCTACTCTGTAAACATTCACTCTCCAAACCACCAGGAACAATAACAGTGAACTTCTTTCATTCTTTCTCTCCTTCTTTAGTTCTGACACTGCACATTGTGGGGTGAACTACTCAGTTTCAGCTATGAATCAGGATTCATTGTATCACTGCCCTTGCTATTTAAATATTGAAAGGTTGGAGGACACTATCTTCTGTTCTGGATACAAATTCCATTCCCTTCCTCTGACTCCATCTCACCCCTGGTCAATAACTGAGGCTGGAACAGATGAGCCACAACTATGGTGATCCTTTTAGCCACGAGGTGATTACAGACACCATATCCTGACCATTTCTAATTTTAACTACCAACACCTGCAGAATATAATTCACTGGTTCATCCCATCTGCTACTTTAACTTTGAGCTATAAAATACAGTTTTAATGAAGCCAATAAGCTGCTGCTGACTGTCCCAGCTTCAAACCTGCCAAAGCAAATCTGAGTCTGATACTCCATGGCTTGTATCTAAACGCAGACCAAAATCCCATCATTGCCTTACGGATTGACTTATATTGTTTTTGGTTCTGGCAATGCCTTTCCTTTAATATTCACAAGCACGTTGTCACCTCTGTCTATGACACTGTTCTCAGTCCCCCTCTGTTAATTACACAAACCCTTGTCAGTTGTTCACATTTAATCTGATTTCCTCCATGTCTGTTCTCTCTCAAACAACAATTGTCATATCTACTGTCGCCAATACACACACCAACACACACATACACACACGCACACACACACAATCTCTCGCCTTATGCTGGTGCAGTAGAGATACAGGACCATACATTTGTCACTCACTGCATGGGTTGCAAATCTTCCGGTGCAAGACTTTTATGTATAGTAGCAATATACTGGCAAAAATTTGCCAGGCTCCCTATGCCGGGCAGGTATTCGAGTTTATAGTGTAGTCCACTTGCATGGTCTGCACAGTTCTCCATTCTGGCTGGTACATTATCCCAGTTTATGGTGTCTGGTATGGTGCTGTGAGGCAGATTCAGACTTTGATGTAACTAACCATTTCAAATGATCTGGTAATAATTTTACAATACTGTGGCTATAATGAATGCCTCAATTCTTGTGATTGGACCCACCATTGTCTCACTTCTCCAATTACTCCCACTCCCCTGTCTCCTTATCCATATTTTCACAACGTGTTATGTTTGTTTTTCTGTACCTTTCCTCTGGTGTTGTTTTGTGGGTCCCGAATATATCGAGTGTTGGTATTGTGAAGCTCAGAAACAATGAAATGGTATGTGGGGGGCTGTTGTTCCATGTTGTGCAGTGGGGTCCAGCAGCTTTGAGACATGCCTTTGACACTTGGTCTGTGCCTGTCCACTGAAAGCCTCTCTGTCACTCTCAGACGATCGTGTGGTCAATAACATGAGGAGGCCCCTCGGATATTATTGTAAAGGACCAGGCGTCTAACTTGTAGCTGAGGGCTTCTGACTGACTCCTGTTACTGAAACGTTATTAGAGGTGCTGCAGATGGTTCGCCGGAGGTTTTGCTGTGAGCTGTCTCAGACATTCGGGGAGACCTGAGGATTTGGTGACCCAACTCTGGATGGAGCAACGGGAGTGTAGTGACAGCATCTGGGTCTGTAACATGAACCACAAATGGAGCAGAGGCTGCAGAGAGGGGAAGCTCTGAAACCATGGTGTGAGTGTGTGTGTGGGGAAGTGGATCGGCAAAATCTGTCTGTGTTTTAATAAGGGTACATGCATCCTCTCACTCTTTCCCTTAAATACACCCATGCAGTTTCTCCCTCCTCCCCGCACACAAACACACTCCCCTCTCTCACATGCACACGCACACACTCCCCTCTCTCACACGCAGGCACACCCTGTCTCTCTCCCCCTCACGCAGACACTACACCTCGCTCTCAAACACACATATCCACGTATATGCAAACACACATGCACACGCACGCACACACATAAATCTGGGCTGAATTTGCATTTGCCGATTTGTATTTGTAGATACATTATATTTTGTCAAAATATACAGTTTTTATCCAGTCAATGCGGTATTTTATAAACTCCTACTTTGGACATAAACCCAGGTTGACTCCAGGTGAAGATACAGACAGACTCCAAACAAGACCTCACTGTAAAATATATTGCCTGACCAGAGGGGCCACCTCCTTTTCATCGATAATACCTGAAGGAGTCTCCAGGCAGTGACTTGAAATAAATTCCCGGTTTTGAATATTAATCAATTAAAACCTTCATCTCGATTCTAACCGATTAAAGATTTAGGAGCCGTCTTCGATGTGTTCAATTCATGCACATGAGTTGTACAACCTTTTGGCCTTTCCTCATAAATTCTGTTTCTAAGGTCTTCTCTCTCTAACACCTGATGAAGGAGCAGCGCTGTGGAAGCTTGTGTTTTTAAATAAAGCCGTTGGACTATAACCTGGTGCCGTGTGATGTTTGACCTTGTCCAACCCAGTCCAGAGACAGCACTTCCACATCATGGTTTTTTATTGGTTAGCCAATACTTTCTCCAAGCAAATAAATTTTCCTAAACTCATGTGCTCTTGTATTTGATATTAATCTTCTGTCAGGCACTTTATGCATTGCCTTCTGTAAGTCCAGATATAGTACATCATTCGGATCCCCTTTGTTCACCTTGTTTCTCACGTTGAAAAAAAGTTAGATAAATCATTCAAACATGATTTACCCTTAATAAAACCATGTCGACTTTGATGGATTGTGCTTTTACTTTGAAAGTCTCCTCTTATTTTCTTAATAACAGAAATGAGCAATTTGCCTTCAGTCCCAATCGTTTACTCAAAACTTTTCATTCCCGAGTGAAGTTGGTTACTGTCTGTGTGGAGTTTGTACATTCTCCCTGTGCCTGCAAGTGTTACCATCGGGTATTCCAGTTTCTTCCCGCAGTCCCAAGTTGTGCAGGTTAAGTGGATTAGTTATTGAAAATTTTAGGTGCTCAGAGATTGTGCTGAGGGGGATTGGGGTTTGTATGGGTTGGTTTTCAGCGCATCAGTGTGGAGTCGATGGGTCAAATGGCCTGTTTCTACACTATAGCGATTCTATGAATAACACCTTTGTCGCAGAAATCATTTGAGGTAAGAATTTGGGTTAATTCCAATGTCGTTTCCTCAGTGAGGAGATGGAAGCTAAGCACATTACCCCAGATGTGACCTCAATAACTTCCTGTACAGCAGCAGCAACACATTACCAGCCTGCTGTAATGTTCCCACTAAGGTTACAGCAGGCTCAGCTGTCTGGGGGAATACATAGCATTGTTGAATTAGTGTATTGACCTACATTTCAAAGGGATTTGAGTCCAGGAGTAAGTGTGTCTTACTGCAGCTGTACATGGCCTTGGTGAGACCCTATCTTGAACATTATGCAACATTGTGTGCAGTTTTGGTCTCCTTCCCTCATAAAGGGCAAAACTGACATTGTGGGAGTGCAGCAAAGAGTGACCAGACTGCTCTCTGGGATGACAGGCTTGTTATGGGAGCAGAGTTGATTTGACTGAGCCTGTATTCCATAGGGTTTAGGAAAATGGGTGAACTATGTACGTCTCCGACATGGCGAGACAGTATGGAAGTAAGGATGATAATTCCCCTGTCTGGGATGGCTAAAACAAGGGGCCACATCATTAGGTACAGACAGGCCAAAGTGCATTGAGATGAGAATAAATGTCTGAACTCAGAGACTGGTGAACATGGGGAATCGTCGACCACAGTAGGCTATGGAAGCCAAGTAGCTGAATATAAATAAAGATTTCTAGACACTAAAGGTATGGGAAGAGAGCAGGACTATGGTGTGGAGATAGAGGATCAGCGATCATTACAGGTAATTCTCCAATTATGCGGTAACTGCATTCCTGTGGAACACCATAATATAGAAAACGGAGCAAGATAAATAAGGGGACCAATTCGAAAAAGAAGGTAAGTGGCACAGTCTACACAAATCTTTAAAATATACATTGTAATGAATTAGTACAGTAAATGTAACAAATTAACACTACGGTCACTGACTACAGCACTGTACCTTTCACCAAGCTCTTCACCAGAAAGCATGTGAGCTGACTGACCACGTGAGGCCCACGCAGAATTCCAGTTCTTTCCAAGATTCTCCCCCAGTTTGAAATAAAGTTCCTTCTAAATGTAGACTACAAATCCCACTTTCAAGCTCAAGTTCAAGGCTTGCAGAGTGGATTACATTCTTGTTTTAGCTAAACTCACTGAAGGTGCATTTTGCAGACAGAGATCCTGAGGCTGGGGTTTTGCTGTTCAGCGGGTGTCTGAGATGGAATCACGTCACAGTGAGCGGGAGCTCACTTGATGTAGGAAGGTGCTCAATGAAGGAGGCCCGATGTGTTGAATGACCTACTCCTTTCCCGATGATTCTGTGCAGTCTGTGGAAAAGCTCTATAAATGTTGCCACCAGCTCTCAGATGTTAGGAAGGAGGCCTCTGCAGGATCAACAGGACAGTATTTCCCGTTCTGATACTGAGGCTGGGGCCCGGTGTTCTGTCCGGTTTTATCCGTTTGAGACCTTGGAGCAGTTTGATATAATTGAGTGTCTTGCTTGGCCATTTCAGAGACCATTGAATAATTTATCACATGTCTGTGGGTCTGGAGTCACTTTTAGGCCAGACCAGGAAAGCATTGGAGCTTCACTGCCTGAAAGTACAGAGGGGAAGGAAATTGGTGTTTACAATCGACATTGACTTCAAGATCACTATTACTGATACCAGATTTTAGGTCTCGATATTTTATTAATTGTTCTTAACTTCCACCAGCTGCAAGAGCATTAGTCTGGTCTAGATTAGTAATCCAGTGACATTTCCACAGCAGCACCATCTCCACATGGGGACCAATCGGAAACCACACTGAGCGGGTTATTTCTGTGCTCGTTGCCAGCTCTGTCAAAAAGAACTCCCACCAATTTGGCTTTTATGATGGGATTGATGGGGTGGTAATTGGTCAGATTGTAAATAATCCTCTCTTGGGGAACTGAACACAGTTCCACGTTGCCAGAGAGGTGTCAGAGTTGGAGCTGAAATGAAACAGCTTCCCCAGGGACATGGCTTGTTGTGCAGCACAAGTCTTTAGTCCTGTTGCAGGAATAGTGTCAGGGCCCATTGCCTTTGTCATATCCATTATGTTCAGCTGTTTCTTCATGTCACATACAGCAAATAAAATTTGGTTGAAGACTGGCATGTGTGGTTCTGTGGGCATCAGGGCAAGAATGAGGTGGATCATCAACTCAACACTTCTGGCTGAGGACGGTGAATTTCATTGTCTTTTACACTGATGTAAGGGCTATTCTGTTAAGTAGGATGAGGATATTTGTGGAGTCCTCTCCTCCAGTGAGTTGTTTAATTGCCCATCGACATTTATGTCTGGATGTGGCAGGACTGCAAAGCTTCAATATGATCGGCTCGTCTCGGGATAATTTCGCCCTCTGTGTCAGATGTTAGTTCTGCTGTTTGGAATATAACCAGTCAAGTGCGGTACCTTTAATGGGTTGTCATCAGGATTCGGTACAAATGGTTCGGACCCTGACATATTCACCCACGCTCATCACTGAACCATAGATTGGCTTGATGGTAATGGCAGACTGAGCGTTGTCCTGGGGAAAAAGTTACTTATTGTGATTGAATACAGTTCTGCTGCTGCTGTGATTCTACAGTAACACATGAATGCCCAGTTTGAGCTCCAATATGTACAATTACATTCTACTGACTATTCCCTGTTCACACCAAGACCCATTCACCCAAAGGCCTGTACTTAGTGACATGACCTGATTTCTGATGTGGTAACACTTCCATTTTCATTTTCTCATTCTGCTCAGGGTTCTCCCTGGTGTCACTCCTCCAATTTGTTACATTATTCAAACCTTTAACGTATTTATCTGAATCGTATCCATTCCTATAATGCTATTACCTGAGTTTGAAGTGAATGTGTTCCCCTCTATTTCTCTCCATGACTATGATTAAGAGCTCTGTAGTCTCAGTGGTGTCACCCTTATGTATGCTCAGAACCAATGAATGTGTGCACCATGTGTTATTGTTTACTTCCCTGTGTCAGGTGCTCCGTATTGGACGAGACAATTGAGCAGCATTGACACACGCCTGTGGACCTTGTTCAAAAACAGAAATTGCTGAAGAAACGAAGCAGGTCTTGATGCATCTTGTGGAGTGAAAGCTGAGTTAATCTTTTGGGTGCAGTGACCCTTCCACAATGCTTCTAATTTATCCAGCAATATCTGTATTTTTATTTCCAGTGCCCATTCATTTCTGGAGAAATTCAGCAGGTGTGGCAACATCTCCAGAGACAAAGAAACAGAGTTCACGTTTCAAGTCCAGTGTGACACTTCTTCAGAACTGAAATGGATTGAAAACTAAGTTTTTAAATCCCATGACGGAGTTGGGGAGTGGGTGACGGGGAGATGAGAGTGTTGCAAAATATAAACGAGCTTTGAGGAGTGGTGAACAAGGAGTGATGTGAAATGGCTTTAAATTAAGATGTGAATGGGGGAAAGGGCTTCTCTCCATTGAGTGCAAGATAAAGAAGACACAACCACACAATGTCATAGGGAGGCCAGGAGGGAGAATGTATGAAAAATGGAGAACTGCCATAATAAGGTCAGGCTGTGAAGTTATGAAATTGTATATTAACCCCTACAGGCTGTAACATACCAAAGTGTAAAGTGAGGGTTCTGTAAAGTGAGCTTGGGTTGTGCTGCATTGGAACATCGCAGTAGACCAGGACTGAAATGATAGCATGATAGCAAGGTAGGTTATTGAAATGGGAGGCAATGAGAGGGTCAGGGGCATTCCTACAGACAGAATGGGAGTGTTACTCAAAGCAATCTCTTCTTTGGTTCCCCCCAGTGCAAAGGAGACTGCATTCGAGCAGGAATGATAAGAGACTGTTTGGAAACGTACAAGTGAATTGCTGCTTCACCTGGAAGGTGTGATTGGGGCCTTGGACACTGAGGAAGGAAAGGTGAATGGCCAAATGTTGCAGCTTCAGTAATTGCATGGGATGGTGCCATGGGAGGAGTGGGTAAGTGTTCCGGATGATAGAGGGTGTCACAGAGGGAATTGTCCCTGTGAAATATTGAAAGTGGATGGGAGGGGAAGATGTGTTGATGGTGCTGTCCTGCTGGAGGTGGTGGAAGTGGCGGAGGATGATTCTGTGAATGTGGATTCGAGTGCAGTAGGAAGTGAGGACAAGGGGAGGTCCATCTTTATTCTGGGAAGGTGGAGACGGAGTAAGGGGAGAAGCGAGGGAGATGGGACAGTCACAGCTGAAGGATCGGTCCATCAGAGTTAGAGGATTTCTCGTTTGAGAGAAAAGGTGGTAATGTATGAAGCTTCCCACTGGAATGTTGCATGATCGAACAGAAATGATCGAGACAGAGAAACAGTGAGAATGGCGTCACTCTCAGCTGACCCTGTGTTCAGCCACAAACGGAGGTCCCCCAAAATGATTGAAAAGAGCAAGGCATTTCAATTGCAGTTTTATGTCTTATATCTGGTCAAAAACAGAATGTGAAAATAGACCCAGTTGAAGGTCAGTGCATGTGTGGGGGAGACATGTAAGAAGATACTTCATTACGCTCAGCAATGATGGACTCTGGTCAAAAAGAAGATGATATGAGGATGTGAGGATGAACCACCCATGATGCTTTTAGGTTGTGAAGGATAACTAATCAATCACAAACTAAACAATTCAGCTTGGTGAGCGCGAGCATCAACCACATTTTGGATGTTTAGTTTTGGAACCAGAAGCAGTTAGTATAAAGCAAAATATAAAGAAAAATATTCCAACTGGCAAGAAATACTTTTTTAAAAACTAGCCTCAATAGTTTCTTTTTCTGAATCGATCAATAAAACGTTCATGATGTGCGTGTGTGACCCTTGGAAGAAAAGCAGGAAATTATATGTGGGACACCTGTAGGATGTGACTGCAGAATTGGTTTCAGGGAACAGGCAGAGAATTTAAAACAGTATTTTACATCGTTCCTTACAGGGGAAGTCAAAATGAAGTTTAATATTATAAACAAAATTGTAGCCGGATTTTTTCGAACAGGTAAGACCGAGGGTAAACAGGCCGTCAGCAATTCATAGCTGGTTTTAATAGAAGTGGTTACAGAGTGACTGGTGGCACGGTGTGAAATAGTCCATTACTGTCCGGATTACTGGACTGTTCCAGCAAAGCTGGACAACCTCCAAAGTGGCGTCAGTCTTCAAGAAGAGAGAGAGTTTTCAAATGTTTAGGTTCTACCTTTATCTGAATAAAGGAGCATATTTGAGAGGCTTAATGGCCTCATGATGCACTTTCATCTTGAGTATTTAAAAAAGCAACAACTCTGCTCCTTCCTCCGATGTGTTACACACGGGGGGACGAACATTTTGCTTAAGTTGGTAATTATTTTGAAAATTATCTGGAACATTGTGCAAACGACATCATCCAGAGAATAGTAGAAACAGCATTCTCCAGAACATTATCTAAACATGTAGGGGTATTGCGTAGGTAAGAGAGAGAGAGAAGGTGCTGCACGCTGTAGTGAGAGCCTTATTTGGGGAAAGGTGCTATACTAGATATGCAGTGAGTGTGAGGGAGCAGAGAGAATATGGTGACCCTATACCTGCCAGAGCGGGGAAGGTTATTGATGTTTGTCCTGTATTGATGGACATTTCTTCTGATCGCAGATATTGCACTGAGCTGGATGGTGAGCTCATACCACGCTCAGTGCGTCTGGTGATGTGGCCCCCTCTGGGAAGAGAATGGTCCTCCTCTGTACTAGCCTATCCATCAGGCCCTCTGTGCCCATGTCGACAAACCGTGGTGTAATTGCCCCTTATCTGCCATGCTGGGGAGAAACTGTACAGAGCAGCTCCAAACTGAGAAAGCTCAACTGTGTGCCCCATGGCCTTTTAAAGTTGGAACCAGTGTTAGGGATCATGGAATATCCAGGGACATCTGGGCGATGGTGAGTACTTCCAGCCGTGATGAGTAGGAGAATCGGGCTGGTATTGAATGAGAAGGACACCGTGAGATGGACTGGGCACTTAATGAGGTGAGTTCGATAAGATCGCACCAGGAAACTAACTCCGCCTCGTACAGGCAATCCCTCTGTCACACTCAATGAAAATGGCACTGAGACAGTTTTTTGTTAAATTCAGCCCAATGAGTCGAAGACTGTGCTGACCCTGCTCCCAGTTCTAAAGAAGAATGATGAGTGAATATTGCAAATATGTACATTGGTATTTCCCTTTTAAAAATACTGAGGCACACATACACACGCGTTTGATAACAAACTGGAAATGAAAATCTCTGCAATGTTAACTTGAAAGAACTTTGTCCAAATATTACTGGAACTCATGATAAAAGGAAAACTGAGAGTTTGGCCCAAATGTTATCCTACTTGAAGAGTCAGAGAGTCCTACAGCATGAAGACAGGCCCTTTGACCCATACTGGTCACTGCTGACATAAATGTCCATCCACGCAAAACATATTTCTCTGCATTTGGCCCCTATGCTTCTGAATCTTTCCTATCCATGCATTTGTCCAAATGCCTTTTAAGTGTTGTTAATGCAAAGGCGTGGACTATTTCCACTGACAATTCATTCCATATACGTACTACCTTCTGTGTAAAATTTGCATCTCTTGGTCTCTTTTATTTTTTCCCCACTAAACGTAAACTGATGCACTCCAGTCCTCGATTCCAAAACTCTGGGAAAAAGAAGACTGAGTTCATTCAGTATATGCCTCTCATGATCTTGAACAGTTTTTTTTAAGAACCCACCCCACCCGTCCTATCCTTTCAATCTCCTTTACTCTAAAGAAAAATGTCCTTCATTGTCCAACCTCTCTCTGTAACTCAGGCTGTTGGGTCATATGAACATCCTTGTAAATTTCGTCTGCAATCTTTCCAGTTTAATAAAATCCTTCCAACAGCAAAGTGACCAAACCGAAACACAACACTGCAGGTGTGGCCTCGTCCTGAAACTTGCAACATAACTTCCCAACTTCTATACTCAATGCCCTGACTGATGAAGGCCAGTGTGCCAAAAGACTTCTTCACCTCCCTGTCTCCCTGTGACTTTACTTTCAGAGAACCGTGCACCTATACTCCAAGGTCGCTCTGTTCCACTACACCATTTAACGTCACACCATTCACAATGAAATTCCTGCCTTGATTTGATTTTCCAAAATGTACAACTCACATTTATCTATATTAAACACGTTTCCCTATTTCTCAGCCCACTTCCCCAGCTAATCAAGGTCCTGCTGCAATTTCTGAAAACTTCCCTCACTGTCATCAGCAAATTATGTTAGGCTTACTGGTCTATATTTCCCAGGTATTTCTTTCCTTCCCTTCTTGAATAAGGGCACAGCATTCGCTACTCTCCAGTCTTATGGGACCTCATCTGTAGCTAATGGATGATGCCAAAATATCAGCCAGGGTCCTGTAGTGTCGTCTCTAGCCTCCTGCTGTGTTCTTTGATACATCTGGTCAGAACCAAGATTTTTATTCAGCTTCCTCCATTCTAATACATCCAACACCTTCTCTACTGCGATATGGACTGTCGACAAGATATCACCACTAACTTCCCTAAGCTCCCATACCAAGTCTTCAAGTATTTATTCACGTTAAACACAGAGGAGAAATATTCATTGAGAACCTTGAGAATTTCCTGTGGTTCTGCATATACATATCCACTTTGGTCCTTGAGGGGTTGTATTCTCACTGCGGTTAATTTCTTTTTTTAAATATACTTAAACAACCTGTTTGGATTCATCCTGATCTTCTCACCCAAGGCTATCTCGTGCCCTCTTTTCGCCCTCCTGAGATCCTTCTTCAGGAAACTCACGTATCCTCTTTATATCTCCAGGGATTCCTTTGAACCCATCTGCCTGGACCTGAGCCACACGTCTTCAATATCTCATGTCTTCCAGGTCTCCATCCTCATGCCAATCTTGCCCTTCACCCCCATAGGAACATATAAACCTTGAACTCCAATCATCTCAGTTTTCAAGGCCTCCCAGTTGATGGAGGCCCTTTCAACTGCAATCAAATTGCTCTGAACAAGCCCTGCAATATCCTGTCTAATTCCATCAACATTGACCTTGCCCAAAGTTAGAACTTGCACTGTGTACAGGTTTGTCTCTCTCCATAACTATTTTAAGGTTAATAGAACTATGGTCACTGGTCTCAAAATGCTCCCCCACTGTCACCTCCATCACCTGTCCCGCTCTATTTCCCAAGAGTCGGTCGAGTTTGCCAATTCCCGAACAGGGCGTTCTCCATACTGTATGAGGAAAGTTTTCGCAACACACTTAATACATTCACCCCATCTCAGTCCTTAGTTCTGTGTCAGTGCCAGTCTATATTCATAAAATTAAAATCTCCTACTATGAGAATTCTATTGCCCGGGCAAGTGTCCCAATCTCTCTACATATGTTTGTTCCTCTAACTCCCATTGACTATTGGGGGTCTAATCTATAGTACAACCCCAATAATGTCATCATCCCCTTCTTATTTCTTAGCTCCACACACAAAGTCACACTGGATGATGTTCCAGGTATTTTATCTCTGAACACTGCTGTAATACTCGCCTTAATCAAAAGTGCAACTGACCCTCCCCTCCTTACACCACCACTATCCCGCCTAAAGCAGCTGTACCCTGGTGCATTATGCTGTCAGTCCTATCTCTCCCTTCGGCATGTTTCTGTAATGGCTATAACATCCCAGTCCCACGTACTTATTCATGCCCTGAGTTCATCAGCCTTATCAGGCTGCTGTCCTGCATTGTAACAGATGCAATTTAATCCAACATGCATTCCTTGCTCTCTGTCATGTTCCAGCCTGACCTGACTCTTCACTTTACTGTTTCTAATTACTGCATCTCCTTCCAGCCTCACACTTGTCACCCTGCTGTTGATGATCCCATACCATCCCCAAACACAGCCAATCTAGTTTAAATCGTCCCTTGTAGCACTAGCAATCCTCCCTGCCAGGATATTGCCCCATTCCTCCAGTTCAGGTATAACCAGTCCCCCTTGAACAGGTCACCTCTGCCCCACAAAACTTCTCAATAATCTAAAGATCTATATCCCTGCCCTGCCCAAATTCTTTAGCCACGCATTCATCTGCCATAATGACCCGTTCTTACCCTCACTAGCACATAGCACTGGACGTAAACCGAAGATTACCACTGATCCTGGCTTTTATCCTTTTTCCTAGCTCTCTGAAATCACTCTGCAGTACCTCTTCACTACTTCTAACTCTGTTAATTTGTACCAACATGCAAAATGACTTCTGGCTGCTCCCCCACCCCGGTGAGAATGTTCTTCAGCCGCTCTGAGACATCCTGGACCCTGGGACGTGGGAGGCAACACACCATCCTGGATTCCCATTTGCAGTCACAGAATTTCCTGTCTGTTGCCCTCACTACTGAGTCTGAATAATTACTTCTGAAGTTATTCCGCTCGCACAACTTTCTCATAATGGGATTTCTTCCTGAAACAGTTGGATTTAGCTAAACCCCCTTTGATTCAAGAAGGTGGGGAGGTTCCAAAGAATCCTCATCAGGAATCCTCCATGAGTGAGTAAGCCGACTGGGGTTTTTGTTTTAGCTCGCACATATTGCTATGATAAGGGACAGGGAAAGAGAAAGGGAGGAACAGACTGTTCCTTCTCAGGTAGGTTACATTTTTCCATACTAAGTTGAATCAATAATGTTATCAGAACTCAGACTGGACTATGTGTGCTCTCCTTGAACGTTGTCTGAACATTATGGCTCCATCTCATTCCCTGATCCATGCAGGTTCATCATTGCTGCTGTCGTACACAGAATCATTTCATTAAAAAATAAATACCTTATGTTTGATTTGCAGATGTGTTTATATGTACCTGCGTAATATAAAAATAAAATGGTTAATGTATTCAAGATATCTGCATTAAAACGCATGTGTCTTATCTTAAACAAATACAGAAATTTCTGGAAAAGCTCAGCAGGTCTATCAGCATGTCTGAAGAGAAATGAGAGCTAACGTTTCTGGTCCAGCGACCTTGCCTCAGAACCTAGCTTATTCTCAAATTACATCCCCAGTTTCTTTTCTCCCACACAAGAGGAAATATCCATCAAGTATTCACTGGCTACTCTCTCCTCATGATCGTATATGGTCAATAAGAACATCTCTAATTCTCAGGCCTAAACTGTTAATCCTTCATGACATAATGCGTATATCACTAGGCCGAGTAAAGTTAAGCATCTCTGAAAAATTTGAAAACCGATTTGCTTTTTTTCAGTTTTGGGGATCATAACGTCAAACAAGACATCAGATGTGGCCTCAGCAATGCCCTGTGCTGATGCAGGAAAACATCGCTAACATCAAACCGACCCCCTTGCATGAAACAGCATCGTTCCGTTTCCATTCCAAATCAGTTGCTGCATCTTCACAGTAACTTGATGTGCTTCATGTGTTAATACACACAAATCCCTCTGTACCACCAAGTTCTGCATTTTCTCTCCATTTAAATTATTTGCTGTGTTGCCATTTTCCCAAAACACAAAATTCCAGTCACCAACATTGTACTGATATTTATTTTGTCGCAAGTTTACTCACTGCCCTCCCCTATCTGTATCTCATTGCAGATGGTCTGCCACCACTTGACATCTTATTGAATGTTTATCCTGGTGTATGAGGAATCTGAGCTCCAATATATTCAGCCTCTTCATTCAAGGCATTAAACTAGGGTGTATACTGTTGATAAACTCACACTGATTCTCGAAGAATTCTACTAGTTACAGCTTTCCCACCTGAAAACAAGTAATTATCTCAAGTCTGTATTTCAGGTTAGCTAACCAGGGCTCCCCTGTCCCTGTGTAACTACCCAGAAAGGTTGTATGGCCTTCTGCTGTGCGGTGTAATTTAGTCAATGAGTTGAATGACTATATTCTATTCCTGTGTAACTCCATAGAGGGACAGAATTGCCTGACTCATTATACGGATTCTGAGTAGCTAAAAGCGGTTTTCCTCCCTCTCTCTCTGTAAGAGCCTCGAGACGTGAACTGGGAGGACCACACGTGGGATAGGAGCAGCAGTAGGCCAATCCACCCATCCAGCCTGCTGCCCAATTTAGAAGCATCATGGCTGGTCTGACTATAGCTGACCATCACCTTCCTGTCTGTTCCCACTAAATATTGACTCTTCTGTCCATCAAAGTTCACTTAAGGTCAGCCTTGAATATCTTCAATGACCCAGTATTCATTGTTCCCTGGGGATGATAGCACTACAGATCGCACAGTCTCAATGAGAATGGAACAACTTTACCTCAAATGTTAATGGGAGACCCTTTAATTTGAAAGTGTGTTACCTCCTCTTTTTAGGAATAAGGGCAAAACACATGGGAGGAGTCATAGACCAGTCAGCCCCTCACACCTATCCCACATCCCATTGACTGTTCAGTAAAATATTTATCAATGTCAGCCTCCATTGCACCCTTGGGAAAATATTCCTGTCATCTTAAGGCCATACAGCATAGGAAATTGAAATATGGCTATTTCACCTATGAACTCTACTGTGCTGTTCGGTGCTGCCTGACATGTTTCTCAACACAATTCTCCCGCCTTCTCACTGTAACTCTGAATCCATGTTTTAATAAAAAGAATCAGTCTCTGTATTAAAGACACGTCTTTGGGTGTGTGTGTGTGTGTGTGTGTGTGTGTGTGTGTGTGTGTGTGTGTGTGTGTGTGTGTGTGTGTGTGTGTGTGTGTGTGTGTGTGTGTGTGTGTGTGTGTGTGTGTGTGTGTGTGTGTGTGTATCTGCTTAATGGCAGGAGACAGAGTAGTGGTGGAGGGTGGTGTGTGTGCGTTTCTGTATATATCTGTTTAATTCTGTTTAATTATTGGCACAACATCATGGGCTGAAGGGCCTGTTCTGTGCTGTACTGTTCTATGTTCTATGTAATGGCAGGAGACACAGAATAATAATCTATTGATACATCGCATGAAGGAAATTGGTGACACACTCACTTCCCTCCAAGGCCCCAAGGGATCCTTCCATATCCGCCACAAGTTCACCTGTACCTCCACACACATCATCTATTGCATCCGCTGCACCCGATGTGGCCTCCTCTATATTGGTGAGACAGGCCGCTTACTTGCGGAACGCTTCAGAGAACACCTCTGGGCCGCCCGAACCAACCAACCCAATCACCCCGTGGCTCAACACTTTAACTCCCCCTCCCACTCCACCGAGGACATGCAGGTCCTTGGACTCCTCCACCGGCAGAACACAACTACACGACGGCTGGAGGAGGAGCGCCTCATCTTCCGCCTGGGAACCCTCCAACCACAAGGTATGAATTCAGATTTCTCCAGCTTCCTCATTTCCCCTCCCCCCACCTTGTCTCAGTCGGTTCCCTCAACTCAGCACCGCCCTCCTAACCTGCAATCCTCTACCTGACCTCTCCGCCCCCACCCCACTCCGGCCTATCACCCTCACCTTGACCTCCTTCCACCTATCCCATCTCCATCGCCCCTCCCCCTAGTCCCTCCTCCCTACCTTTTATCTCAGCCTGCTTGGCTCTCTCTCTCTTATTCCTGATGAAGGGCTTATGCTCGAAACGTCGAATTCTCTATTCCTGAGATGCTGCCTAACCTGCTGTGCTTTGACCAGCAACACATTTGCAGACATAGAAATGAAGCCATTAATTAATTTCATTAATTATGAAAAGTCCATTTGCTTGCCTCATGTCCTTTCGAGAAGGCAATGGGTCATTCGTCCCTGGTCAGATCTCTATGTGACTGCAAACACAGTAATGTGTTTTACTCTTTACTGTCCTGTGGAACAGCTGAACCAGCCACTCAGTACAAGATTGGCAAAACATATTGGCCTGACTAGGTCTTGCACACATCTCGTGAGGGAAGAACAAAAGGAAAGGTAGGTTCCCACCTCTGACTCTTTCCTGTATGCCTTCGGCTCATTCTCATTCAGGTAGATGACCATTCCCCATATTAAGAGGATTTTTTCTTTTTCTCTCCCCGAGCATGATGTTCATCTCCATTGGCATCTCTGGTGCGGCCTTTATTGATGCTGACATACAGATGTAAGGAATCTCTAATTTCCACATCATTCGCGGTGCATCTAGGAGCATTTTGTTTATGACACAGGAAAGAAACGGAGATGTGTAAGTGTGGAAAAATAGTTATTGTGATCAACCTTGAGAGTGTTGTTGTGACAGTCTTTGGGACATTGTGGACTGATTTTTTTTCTCCTTTATAAGGAATGATCACCTTGCCACAGAGAGAGTGCAATGGAGTTTCACCAGAGTAATCCCTGGGATGGTAGTACCGTGAGGAGTGAGGGTAGATTAATCTCTAGTGCTGTGAGAGAATGAGAGGTGTTTGCATTGAAAGTGGAGGGGGAGGGACAATCACTCACGATGTACTAAACAGACACTGATACGGTGAAAAAATCAATTTTTGCTTTACTCAGCTAATCCAGCCTTCAAATAAAATCTCCCCGCGTTAATACAGTACAGTTGGCATGTGATCCTGCACTGAATATTATGTTAGCCATAATCCCGACAGCAGCCACAATACCTTCATTCGAAAACAGTTAACTATTCCCACCAGCTTCTGACGTCCATGGAGGACATGGACAAGTCTTCTCGGAGATGAAAGATGCCTCCTTGAGAATAGACACAAAATGTTTCGCTTCCTTCCTCAATGCCAGCAAACCACGTTAAAGTATCATGTGCACCACAGGCAAAGGAGCCACGAGGAACATCGTGAAGCCGTCTCTGAGTGCAGTTTCTGCTCCATTGGTTTGTTAAATTGGAGATTCAATGACACCCTTCTATTCCTGGATAAGTGTTTTAAGGGGTTGGACGGTTTCCGCCTAGTTCCATGGAACAGGTTCAAGCGTTTGATTGAGTTCTGCCTGTTCCTGCTTAACAGCTTAATGTGCTGACCAGACCCTTCCTCTTACTGTGAAACAAGCAAAAGGATTGAATGGGCTGTCCTTCTTCTTGTTCGGTAGTTTCGATGTGATGAACGGATTCTAGATATCCGTGTGCAACGAGCTTGAGATGCTGAATGAGCTCCTCTTTTAACTGCGGAAATGTGCAGTATCTGGCCACCAACCACAAACATCTCCCGTTGTGCTCTGAAAGACCCCAACCAGAGGGCGGTTACACCTGATCCCCATTAAGCTCAAATAATTAGGTGGTCCCAATGACATCCTCGGTCAAATACTGCCTTGATATCAAGGCCACTCACTCTTCCCTGAGCCCCTGTGTTTGCCTCTTGTTTCAATCAATCGGTGATGGTATATGCATAGGTAGTGATTTCCTCTCACAGAGGGACATTAATGTCAGGAATTATCTGTGCTAGAGAGATAGGGGAGCTGCATCACTGAAAGCATTTAAACAGGAGGTCGATAAGATTCTTGACCAGTCAGAGAGCTGAGGGGCATGAATAATGGGGTATTAAAGAGGAGTTAATGGGACTCAGCAAGATGGCGGGTGATTCTCTTGAACTGCTGTGGACAGCTCTGCCTAACAGCCAAGGCAAAGTGGTATTTTTTGCGATCCCTGGCCAATCCATGTGGTGGAAATATTAGCTTAAAACCTTACAGAACCCATATGTTATAATATTTGGGAGTCGGAAGGAGCAAGCAACCAGCAGCAGGGCGGACCCTCCCCTGCTGCACCAGGCACTCGAGAGACTGCAGCAGCAGCAGTCTCTCCTGCACCCCCGGGACCTAACAGACTCAAAGGAATTGGCTGCGGCGATGGAGAGATTTACCTTGAAGGTTAGGGCTGCGATTGAATAAATCCTTGTGAAGATTCGTGTCCAGGTGCAACCGATCACATCCACGCTGCAAAAGCATGAGCTGGAGATCCAGAGCCTCGGGAAGAGGCTGGAGGAGGTGAAGAGTCGATGTAAGGCCTTGAATGCTGCGTGGGAGTCCTCATCCAGTCGGTTCCAGGTGCCGGAGCAAGAAGTGCAGAACTTGCGAGACCATATCGATGACCTGGAAAATGGAAGTCAGAGGATAAATCTCCGAATTGCCAGGACGCCTGAAAGTGAGGAAGGTGAACAGCCAGTCAGTTTCATTGAAAGCTGGATGTCAAACGTTTTGGGCCTTCACGTCGAGTCCAGCAGGCTTCAGATTGAAAGGGCTTATTGGGTTACAGTGCACAGGTCAGGGCCCGTGCAGCGCCCCCGCTCGGTCCTAGTGTACTTTTATTCATATAAAAACAAGCAATAAGTCATAGACGCTTCCAGATCCGTGGGAAAACATCCGCAGGTGCTGCTGTACAAGGGGTCAAAAATCATGTTTTTTCCAGGATTTCTCTGCAGCTGTTATTCGAAAGAGGAAATCCCTCGATGTAGTTAAAAAGAGGCTGAGGAACCTGCGCGTCCAATACTCAATGAGATACCCCGCAGTACGTCGTTTCAGCCACGAGGACTCAGTTTATACATTTGATTCAGTGGGTTAGGCTAAACATTTTGTGGACACTTTAAAATAGAAGGATTGGCCTGAAACATACGGTTAATATTTGTTCTCTTTTCTATCTTTCTCCATGTTTTGCCTTCTTTTTTTTAAAATTCATTTCTTTCTCCATATTAACTTCCTTTTTGGAAAGGGGAAAAAGACTTTGGAATAAGTTGTTACTTTATTTTAATAGCTAGGTTTTCTGGTCGGAAATCTTGTGGATGTTCTTTTTTGTCTCTCCCCTTTTTTGTTTGTTCTGCTTCCCTTTTAGTCACAAGTAGGTGTGACATGCAGCCAGGGACGGGTGGAGTGCTCATCCTGACTTTGTCTTTTTTTCTGTTGATTTAAGGATCATCTTCTTGTCGTTTTTTTAAATGTCTGGCCTAAGGCTGGGGCACAGTCCGGGTTTGAAGGAGTTGTGAAGGGGGGATGGATTGGGTGAGTGCCCCCTATGGGCAGGGGGAAGAGTCTTCCATTCAATGTTTTACATTTGGTTTTCTTTGTAGTTTGTTTGGTAGGAATAGTTGTTCATAGTTATGATAGAGTAGTTTTTGTATATATAGTTTTTCAACTCTGAGTCTTTATTTACTTATGCTCGGCACTTTGTAGGCAGGGTTCTCCGTCTGAGGGGTTAAAGATTGTCTGAAAGGGGATATGGCTAAGTGTCTTATTAAATGGCGCACCTTGAACATTAAGGGAAGTCATTCGCCTGTGAAAAGGAAAAAAAATGCTTTCTAGCCTTAAGAGGGAAAGGATTGATATCGCTTTGTTGCAGGAAACTTATCTTGATGTTGGGGAACACCTGAAATTACAACATGGGGGTTATGACAGGATATTCTTTTCATCCTTTACTAATAAAAGCTGGGGAGTGGCGGTACTTATCCAGAAAACTCTTCCATTCATATTATTAGAGCCAGTGAAAAATAAGCAGGAATGGTTTGTGACACTTAAAGCCCTGATACATGGGAAGGAATATGACATTTTAGATGTCTACTGCCCTCCAGTGCATCCCTCAAATTTTTGATTCGTGCTTTCTATAGATTGAATGCTTTTGGAACACGGCACATTATTATGGGGGGATTTTAATTGTCTTTTGGATCGACAGTGGACAGGATGCTTTGCGGTCCCCCAACTATTTCTTCAGAAGACAAGCAGGTGGTTGACTTATGCGAGAAGTTGGGACTGGTGGATATTTGGAGATGTCTTCACCCTACCTGCAGGGACTTCACTTTTTTCGCGAGCCCACATAAATGTCACATGAGGATTGACCTCTTTCTGGCTCCCTCGGCTCTTCTGGATTTTATTACGGTTTGTAAAATTGTAAATATAGCTATTTCTCATCACACGGCAGTATATTTGGAGATAAAGGCCAAGAGTGAAGGGCTAGGTTTGCAGCACCGGCATTTGGGCCCTTTTCTCCTTAAGGATTACAAATTTGAGCAATGCTTTTTGAAGGAGTTTCAGGAATTCTTGACAATCCACTCTGACATGGCTAGCAGTCCGTCCATGCTATGGGATACTGCTAAGGCATTGCTAGGGGATTAGGTATTTCCTATTTGGCTAGCCAGAAATGATAGAAGGAGGAACAGCAGCGTCTCCTTGAGATGCAGTTGAAAGCTGCGGAGGCAGCACATTTTGCACGGCCTTTGGCCGCTAACCTACAGCAGATCACCGACCTTTGGGCTGCCTTGAATTCAATACCAGCACAAAATGGAAAGAAAGAACTTGCTTTTCCGAGACAAAGGCTATTCGAATATGGGGAAAGGCCAGGGAAGTATTTAACATATCTGACTCGGAAAACACGTGCTCCCCAATCCATTCCTAAAACCAGAGACAGCGCTTGGGTCCTCACATCCGATGCTTAAAAAGATTAATGGGGCTTTTCAGTGCTTTTACATTGAATTGTATCGTTCTGAAAGTTGCGAGGACAGGATGGCTAAAATGGAGACGTTTTTTAAGAACATTGTCCTCCCAGGGGTAACATTGGAACAGGCTGCTCTCCTTAATGGCTCCTTGACAGTTCGGGAAATGCAGGAGGCAGCAAGGCAACTTCAGAGTGTGAAAGCGCCGGGCCTTGATGGTCTTCCGGGTGAGTTTTATTAGGAGTTTTTAGGGATTCTGTCAGGACCGATGTTAGAGATGTCCAATCACCCCTATATGCATGAATGCCTATCACCATTTTTGAGAGAAGCTAATATTTCTTTAAATCTTAAGAAGGGGAAGGTTCCTGAGGATTGTGCCTCATACAGGCCCATCTCCCTATTAAATTCAGATTGCAAGATTCTGTCCAAGATCCTGGCACTGAGATTGGAAATAGTGTTGCCTCATATTATTAAAAAGGACCAGACAGGCTTTATAAAGGGCCATAGGTCCTCTCATAATATTAGAAGGTTGCTGAATGTGGTCCAAGTTTGTCAGCAACGATCAATTCAGGGGTTGGTGATTTCCCTAGGTTGAGAGAAAGCAGTCGACTGAGTGGAATGGACGTTTTTTTTATGTCTTAGAACAGTTTGGGTTGAGGGGCCTGGACGATTTATATCACCACCCTCTGGCCGCGGTCATCACCAATGGGGTGATATCTGGGAATTTTATGATTGGTCGGGGTAGCTGGCAATGCTGCCCCCGCTCACCGTTGTTGTTTACGGTGGTGATAGAGCCGCTGTCAGAGGCCATTTGTCAGAACGTCCACATAACTGCTCCAGAAGTGGGATCGAGAGCACACAAGATTACACTGTATGTGGATGATGTCCTCCTGTTTTTGCTGAACCCACTGACCTCCGTACCTCATTCGATACAATGTATCAATTCATCTGGGGCTATTTCAGGATATAAGATTAACTTTGCAAAATTGGAGGATATGCCTTTGGGGAACCTTAAGGATGTGCCAGAAGTTGAAGGTGGCCCTAAGTTCCGTTCTAAGTGGTCACGGGCAGAGTTCCGGTACCTCAGCATTTTTATTACCCCCAATTTTGATCTTTTATTCCTGACTAACTTGGTTCACTTGCTCAACAATATCAGGCGTGACGTTCAGAGATTTGAGGCTCTTCCAATTTCATGGCCAAGCCGAATATCTCTCATTAAGATGAATGTTCTTCCTCGTTTGCTTTATACCATGTGTATGCTCCCTATATTTTTCCCAGGTCAACGCTGTGGAAACTTATGGGGCGGTTTGGTTCCTTTGTCTGGTATCATGGGCGGCCCCTCATCAAACTTAATAACTTGCAGTTGCCACGTGGAGGGGGAGGAGTACATTTCTCATACATAAGAGGTATCAATGAAGTTCCCTTCTGTCCTGCATCTGCGAATGGATAGGTAACGATCCAAACTCGATATGGCTGGATATTGAGGCCTCCCAAGCAAGGTGACCTCTTATTAATCTGTTCATCATGGATAAGATGAGGACAGTTATGGATCACTTCTGGAACCCCATTGTCATTATTACAGTCAGGGCTTGGAAGGCAATGCATCAGAGTGATCTATGACTTCGCCATTTACACCTATACTTGGCATGCCAGGGTGCCGACTTGGGATGATGGACTCAGGGTTCAAACTATGGGCAGCGAGTGGAGCTTCTAGTTTGGGAGACTTGTTTGAGGGGGAGGTTATGATGTCTTTTGAGCAACTGAGCTGCAAATAAGGGTTGCCCAGCAGAGACTTTTCCGTTTTTGTCCAGAAGAAGACTACGCTTCTCACTAAACCCTATAAGCCCGATAGGCTTTGTATTTACTTGAGCGCTGTGGTTGGGCAGATAGGGAGGGTATTGAGGACTGAAGTCAAACTAGACCAGATAGCTCTCCTCGTAGGTCTACCGAATTTGCCATCTTTAGACTGGAATGGGAAGAAATTATTTAATATTCTTGCATACTGTGCACAGAATAAAATTCCGATGAATTGGGTGTCTGAGAACCAGCTGGGCTTGCTGGGATGGCAGAAATAAATTCTGGAGGACATTCGCTTGGACTTTTTTTCCAAACATGGTGCAACACACAACAAACCATTTTTATAAGGCATGGCAGCACTACTTGAGTTATTTGGAAACGCATTTGCCAGTTGTCTTAACTATGCTGTTTTTTTTACCAGAATGGTTAGATTTGTTAAGCCCTGGGCACTGGAGGAGGGTTTCCTGAGTTAATATGAATATGTATACAATGCTCCTGTTCCTCTGTTTGGAGCTTTGCACGGAGCATAGCTGTTTTGTATTTTGTGGGGGGGGGGTTGTTTTTTTTCTGTTTTTTGGTGTTGCTTTGCACAGTGTTAGGGTTTGTTTTGTATTAGAGGGTAGGTTAATAGTTAGGAGACAATTGTTGTATCTTAATTGGTGTTTCTTTTTATTATACTGATAATTGCTATTGATTGCATTTTACAATAAGTTCATATGTTTGTAAAGTTAAAAAATTGCTAATAAATATATTTACCAAAATAAAGGAAAGATCTTGCCAGAGTTATGCTGAAAGACATTTGAATTTTGGACAGACTAGAATATGTCACTTGCCAATGATGTTAGGAGCAGGAAGGTAGTACAGAAAAAAATCAACCTGGCCAAAGATCTGGTAGGGGAGACAGCATATCTGATATGTGGATCATTGGGATTCCCGGGTCAATGGGACCTACACAGGAGGACAGGATGGACCTGAACTGGCAGCAATCTCCAACATGTGGATAGTTGGAAATCCGAGTCGCTAAGATATACACAAGAAAGGTGGATGGACCTGATCTGGCAGCAATCTCCGAAATGTGGATCATTGGGTTTCCTGGGTCGGAGGATCTACACACGATTCCAGATTAGAGTGGTGCTGGAAAACCACAACAGTTCAGGCTGCATCTGAGTAGCAGGAAAATCGACGTTTCAGGCAAAATCCCTTCATCTGGAGTAGAGGCAGAATACCTGCATGGTGGAGAGATAAATGAGAGGAGGGTGTAGTTGGGGAGAAAGAATCAGAGGCTACAATGGGAGTGGGGATGGTGCTGATAGGACAGGGAGGAGGTTGGGGGAAGTTGGCAAAGCGTACAATAGGTGAATGGGGAATGGGATGGAGGTGATAGGTCAAAGAAGAGGGTGGGACAAGGTAGAAAAGAGTACAATGGGTGAATGTTCTGGCGATGAAGGTCAAAGAGGAAGGTGGAGTGGATAGATGGAAAGAAAGATAGGCAGGTAGGACAAGTCATGGGATCAGTGCTGAGCTGGAAGTTTGGAACTAGGGTGAGGTGGAGGAAGGGGAAATGAGGTAACTATTGAAGTCTGCATTGTTGCCCTGGGATTCAAGTGTTCTGAGGTGGAAGATGAGGCATTTTTCTTCCAGGCGTCGGGTGGTGAGGGAGCTGCGATGAAGGAGGCCTAGGACCTCCATGTCCTTGTCTGACTGGGAGGGGGAGTTGAAATGTTTGACCACAGTGCAGTCCCAAAGATGTTCCCTAAAGCGCTCTGTAAGAAGGCATCCAGTCTCCCCAAAATAGAGGAGACCGCATCAGGAGCAATGGATACAATAAATTATATTGGTGGATGTGCAGGTAAAACTGTGATGGATGTGGAAGGCCTTGGATGGAGGCGAGGGAGGAGGTGTGGGTGCAGGTTTTGTGATCCTTACGGTGGCAGGGGAAGGTGCCAGGGTTGTTGGGAGGCGTCGACATCACCAGGTAGTCAAGGAGGGAATGGTCTTTGTGGAAGGAGGAAAGGGGTGGGGAGGGAAATATGTCTCTGGTGGTGGGGTCCGTTTCTGGGTGGCGGATATGTCGTCCGATGAGTCGGTTTATGCGAAGATTAGTAGGGTGGAAGGTGAGCACCACGAGGGTTCTGTCCTTTTTACAGTTGGAGGGGTGTGGTCTCAGGGCGGAGGTGTGGGATGTAAACGAGATGCGTTAGAGGGCATCTTTAACCAAGTGTGAAGGGACATTGCGGTCTCGAAAGAAGGAGGCAATCTGGTGGGTTCTGTGGTGGAATTAGTCCTGCTGGGAGCAGATGAGGCGGAGATGGATGAACTGGAAATACGACATTGCATTTTTGCAGGAGATAGGGTGGGAAGAGGTGTAATCCAGGTAGTTGTGGGAGTCGGTTCGTTTGTACCATTCTAATCTAGAATCTGGTTTCCAGCATCTGCAGTCCATGTTTCTACCGAGGATCTGCACAAGAAGAATGGGATGGGCCTGAACTGCCAGCAATCTCCTGGCAGCAGGTTTACTATTGTAACTCAGGAGGTTTTAAACTAGTGTGGTTAGGGGTTGTCAGGGGTGGGGGTGGTGTTGGCGAGAACCAGAGCAGAAGTTCGACAATGCAGTGACTGAAGAGGAATTGGAGACTAAACCCAGTGCAGCTAAGACCAGCAACACAAAAGCAGAGGGCACTGAACACAAGGGGACTTGCAACCTGAAGTTTGATTAGTTTCATGTGAGGAATCCAGCAGGTCAGAACTTGGAGCTTGGGTGAGTACATATAATAACAATATCCATATCTTCTTGAGAGAGGGACAAGAGAGCAATCAATTCAGTTGGTCCAGAAATAGTTGTTGAAGATGCAGTGAGTGGCTGGAGACAGTTGTTTGAAGTTAAATAATTATTCAGTACTCTGTCGAAATGGGACCATGTGTAATGCAATGTACAGATTGAAGTGACAAAGGAGGAAACTCGAATTGTCTGTTTCCAATATTTTCTGATTTACTGATAGTCTTTTGCAATTTCCTGTCATCGGAAAACAGCACAGCAGCAGAGAGTTTACATCAGGGAATTTCAAACCAAATATCACGTCAGTATCTAATATGTTTGGCTGAAGTGTATTTATTTCAATGCAAGTATTATTATGGGTAAACAGATAAATTTAGAGCCTGAATCCATACATGGGACTACGATGTTGGAAACATCATAGGGACTTGGTTGAAAAAGGGACAAAACTGGCTGCTCAACCTTCCAGGGTTTTGTTGTTAATATGAGCTAGAGGGGAAGGTAAAAGAAAGGGATGAGTTGCATTACTAATCAGGAAGAATGTTACATCTGCACCTCGAGAGGACGTACTGGAAAGCTCATATATTGAGGCAACATGAATAGAGCTCAAAGATAAGATGGATGCAAGACTGTGTTAGGATAATACTATAGTCCCTCCAACAGCCACCAAGAGATTGAGGAACAAATATGGAGGCCGATTACGGAAAAGTGTATTTAAAAAAAAAGAGTTGCCATGGACTTTAACATCCCAATATTGACTGGGAGTCCCTTAGAACAAGAGGGTTAGATGGGGTACAATTTGTTTAGGGCATCCAAGAAAGTTATTTGCAGCGGTATGGAGCTTGTCCAACTACAGGAGGAGCCATACTAGACCTCGTATTAGATCATGAGTCTGTCCAGGTGACTGAACATTCAGTGGAAGATAATTTTGGAAACATTGATCACAACGCCCGCAGGTTTGAGAAAGGTACGAACATGGACCAAGTCAGGACCTTGTGGACGTTAATAAATTGGCAGAAGGCAAATTACGCCAGCATCAGGCAGAAGCGAGGGGCTATTAGTTGGGAGGAGCTGCCATAAGGCAAATCCACATTTTGAGTGGTGGAACTGTTTATTAAATACTGATTGCAATATCGTCTGGTGAATGTCCATCCAATTCCCCAATTTTAATCTATTTTGTTTGAACAGATATTTCCGGGACACGACATGTCAGAAAACAGGAAGAGATAATGGATGATTTTGTACTGTGTCCTTCGCAGGACCGGCTTGTTTCTCCAGGTACTGAAAGTCGTTATTGTCGGTCAGAGAACCTCAGAATTAATACAGCACAGACGGAGGCAATTCAGCCCATCATCTATCCACAAGCTCTCCAACTGCACTATCTGAAAGCAGAGAGAGTTATTCGAGACAGGCTGAGAGAGTGGGGGAGGGAGAGAGAGAGAGAGAGAGAGAGAGAGAGAGAGAGAGAGAGAGAGAGAATGAAACAAAAAGAAAGTATGTGAAGGGAGATCAACAGAGCAGATTGAAAGTGGAGCGACAGACTGAGTAAGAGGAACGGGTGCCAGACGAGAGTGAAGCTGAATAGATCATGAGACAGCATGAGGAAAATAGACAGAAGATGGAAATTTTATTTAGAAATTGTCCTGGAATGCAATCCCTTTCTCTGGTGCCATACCCTGTGAGCACTGTACTGATACGGGCTGTTATCCCAGATCATTTATCTCCAATATCATCACAGAGCTGGTTTGCTGACAGTTAAACAGAATCCAATAGACCAATCGATTGGTTCCATGGAGAAGGTGGATTAACTTAAATAGACTGGGTGAACAGCAGCAGGAACTGATAACACCCCAAGATACTGTGTGTGGCACTGGACCAGAGAATCACAGTGAGGGAGATCACTGACAGAGGGAAAGTCAGCATCTCAGCTGTGGGCGGATAATGATTGATAAAGTTTGCACAACACTTCCATGGTTTTGTAAGTCACATTTCAAATTATATTGCTCAAGCTCATGAGTGTATTTTAACAATCTTATCTGTTTGTACTTTCCATATTTTGGAATGTACAAAATGTCATTTTGTCCCTGTATTTTGTGTTGCATAAGCATATTTTATTACTGGTATGATCTTCATCTGAACAATGATGGTACCAGAGTCCTAACAAATCACATAACTAGGGCTTCGGTCAGATCTTTCAACAAATCTTTAGGTTTGGGTGGGGTTTCAGTTATAGGGGTAATTAGAAAACTCGACTTAAAAAAGGAGGTAAGAGTGCAGAACGCAGGAGGGATTATTAAAATCTCCAGCTCAGGCACAAATAGGACAGAGTGTATTGAAAGTGTGAACAATCAAACTTCAAGCTCACTGGACAGGCAAATGACACTAAGAGGAGTGATGGTTAGTACAGGACTGAGAGTGTTATATCTGAGTGCATGCAGGATACGAAATCAGTTAAATGAGCTTGTGGCACAGATTTAAATTGGCAGAGACGTGCTGTAAGGGGAGCAGGAATGACATCTGAATATTCAAGGGCATGCATTCTATCGAAAGTACAGGTGGAGTGAGGGGAGGGGTTGCCTTATTAATAAGAATGAAAATAAATCAATCATACGAATTCTGGTCTCCTTGCTATCGGAAGGATGTTGTGAAACCTGAAAGGATTCAGAAAAGATTTACAAGGATGTTACCAGGATTGGACTATTTGAAGTACATGGAGAAGTTGAATGGGCTGGATCTGTTTGCCTTGGAGCATCAGAGAACTAGGGGTGACCTTATAGTCGTTTACAAAATCACGAGGGGCATGCATGGGATAACTAGACAAAGTCTTTTCCCTGGGGTGGGGGAGAACTAGAGGGCATAGGTTTAGGTAGAGATGGGAAAGCTTTAAAAGGGACCAAAGGAACAAGTGTTTTTTATGCACAGCGTGGTGTGTGCATGGAAACAATGTGGGAGGAAGTGGTGGACACTGGTCCCATTCTAATATTTAAAAGGCATCAGGATGGGTATGTAAATAGGAGGTGTACGAAGGATATAGGCCAAGTGCTGGCAAATGGAACTAGATTAGGCTGGGATATATGGTCGGCATGGACGAGTTGGACCGAAGAATCCGTTTCCATGCTGTACATCTCTCTGACTGTATCACCTAAAGTAGGGTCAGATGGCAAAAAATCAGTGTGGTAGAGTTGAATATCCCCAAAGGTTGAAAAAAGGAACATAATTGACATTATGTTCAGAATTCCAAAAAGTAGTCAGGAGCTGCGGCACAATGCACACCAGCAGACAGAAAACATGGATAGAAAAGGCTAAGTACAGTAGTCATGGGAGATTTCAATATACAGGGGGGACTGGGAAAATCAGGTTGGTAGTGTTTTGCAAGAAAAATAATTTGTGGACAATCTTTGATAGGGCGTTCTTGTGCAGCTTGTGATGGATCCCACTCAGGAACAGGCAATACTAGGTTTAGTGTTGTGCAATGAGACAGACTATATAAGAGATCTTAAGGTGAAGGAACATCAGGAAGCAGTGATCATAATATGATTGAATTTATTCTGCAATTTGAGATGGAGAAGATAGAATCAAAGGTAAAGATATTTCAGCTGAATGAAGGCAACTACAAAGGCATGAGGGAGTAGCTGGATAAAATTGACTGGGAGGGGGGCCTAGCGTGAAAAACAGTGGAACAGAATGACAGCAGTATCTGTGAGTACTTCAGTAGACATAACAGAGATTTATCCAGAGAAAAAAAGAAGCATGGTACAGAGGAGGAAGAAGCAAACATGGGGAACTAGGTTAAACATCACACAACACCAGGTTATAGTCCAACAGGTTTAATTGGAAGCACACTAGCTTTCGGAGCGCCACTCCTTTATCAGGTGTTTGTGTCAGAAGTCAGGGACAGAAAAAAAGCAAAAAATCAAGCGTATAATGTGACGAAGGGCAGAGGAAAACCAGACAATTTGGAAGCTCACAAAGACAACAGATGTAAACAAAATAAGAAATATGGAGGGAGGAGATTAAATATTAAGGTAAGCTTGCCAATTAAATCAAGGAAAATTGTAAGATTTTCTTTAGATATTAAAAGGTCAACGGTGAGATAAAAGTGGACATGCGGCTGCTGGAAAATCGCACAGGACAGACAGTAGTGGAGAACAAAGAAATGGCTGAGGACACAAATAATTTCCAAAAAAGTCAACAGTGTGAAGAGGCAAAGCTCAGAATGTCACCTATCGCCAAGGCAGGGTAGGAAAGCTCAATGGGCTGCAGATGGATAAATCACCTGGACCAGAAGGAGTAAGCCACAGAGTTCTAAGAGAGAAAGCTCAGAGGTACTGGAGGCATGAATGGTGATCTTTAGGAATCATTAGAATCGGGGCTTGTCCCAGAGGACAGGAATAGCGCTAGCGTAAAATCCTTGCTTAAAAAGGGAAGAAGGCAGAAGATGGAAAATTACAGACCAAACATCCTAACCTCAGTCGTGGGTAATATCCTGGAACAGATCGAGAAAGATGAGATTTCTGAATACTTGGAGTTGGGTGGTAGTATAGGGCAAAGTCATCATGGTTTCACCAAGGGGAGGTCATGCTTGACACATCTGCTCGAAACCTTTTGAGAAAGTAACAAGCAGCTTAGACCAAGGAGAGCCAATGGATGGTATTACCCGGACCTCACAAAGGCCTTTGACAAGCGCCACACAGAAGAGTATTGATTATGATAAGGGCCCATGATGACAGAGGCAAGGTGCTGCCAGCATGGATAGAAGCTTGACAGTTTGGAAAAAAAAACAGGTAGTGGGGATAAAATGGTCCTTCACAGGATGGCAGCCAGTGACAAAATGCGTTCTGCAAGACTCATGTTGGGCCAACTTTTCACATTGTACATTAATGATCTAGATGATATAACAGAAGGCAGTCTGGCTAGGTTTGCAGATATTACAAAGATATGTAGAGGGAGAGTTAGCACGAAGGAGGCACAGAAGCTTCAGAAGGATTTGGACAGGTTAGTAGATGGGCACATCAGTGGCAGATGGGGTACAACATGGATTAGTATGAGGTCATGCACTTTGGTACGAAGAATAGAGGCATGGACTATTTTCTAAATCGGGAGAAACTTCAGAAGTCTGAAATGCAAAGCGACTTGGCAATCCTAGTCCAGGCGTCTCTCAAGGTAAACCTGCAAGTTTAATCAGTAGTTACAAAGGCAAATACAATGAAAGGATTTATTATGAAAAAAAATGAATATAAAAGCGGGGATGTACTCACAAGGCAGTAAAAATCTCTGATCAGGCCACATTTAGATTATTGTCTGCAGTTTTGGGCCCTATATCTCAGCAGACATGCACTGGCCCTGGAGCGTGTTCTGAGAATGCTTACTGGCATGCTCCCAGGAATGAAAAGCTTAACTTGTGAGGAATGTTTGAGGGCCTTGGTCGATATTTGATGGGCTTAGAAGGATGAGGGGATCTAATTCAAACTTACAGACTATTGAATGACCCGGATAGAGTGGACTTTGGGAAAATGTGTCCATTGATAGGAAAGACTAGGATCCGAGGCACAGACGTAGACCACAGCGAAGATCTTATAGAACAGAGATAACGAGTAACTTCTTCAGCCAGAGCATTGTAAGTCTATTGAATTCACTGCTACACAAGGTTGTGGAGGCCAGGTCATTGAGTATGTTTAAGCCTGCGTAGGATAGGTTCCCGATTGTAAAGAGGATCAAGGGTTATGAGGACAATGACTTTGAGAAACCTATCAAGTTTGATTGACGTTTGAGCAGACTGGATGGGCTGAATGGCCAGGTTTCAACTCCTATGTCTTGTGATCGTATAGTCTTAAGCAATATTGGCTCTCCTCAGTCCTCGTTGTAGACGTATACTTGAATCTGATCTTCAAATGATTTATAAAGAGAAACGTTCTAATACTAATGAATAGGCAATATCATGTTCCCCCAGTCTCATCTCAGCAGCCATGTCCCCCAATTCTGTCTGTTTTCTGTCTCCTCCCCAACGCCAAAATCAAATTGCAATTAAAGTCCAGAAAGTGGCACTTCATCGCAGTTGATTGGCATTAATAAATCAATAGCATGACCCTCACCTGCCCTCTCTGATCTGAATTGCATTCGGCAGGGACAATTCTCCTTTAACACATCCATGCCTTTTTCTATTATAACCCATGTTGTCTTAGGCACATTTTCATGTCAGATTATCGACTATAAAAATTGTCTCAATGTTTTATTTATATTGTAATGACTGACTACTAGTTGCAGACTGTATGTTTCCAATTATAAACAGAGAAACTCATTTATGTTCTGACAATCCTCTGTCATTACTCCCATATCCATTTCAGATTGAATGATAACACACAATCAATCTAGCATCTCCAACATTCCTTCCCTCAGTCACCCTCACATTTCCCACTCCGAATGTGTAACTTTATCTGTTATTTTGTAATTTAATAATAACTGTATTGAATTGAAAGGAGTTAACTGGAGCTATTTATTCAGCAACTGTGATTAATGTCAGTCGCTGTGGATCCTAAATGTGTCACTGGAGGATTAGGCTCTTCTTCAAGTAAGGACTGGGTTCGATGTGATATCCCATAGTATGAGCAGGGGCATCACCGACAGCACTAACAGGTATCAGCAGATCCAGAGAGAGGGGAAGGAGAGATCAGAATCTGAGAACAATAGACTGGAATGTTCCAACAACGGATCAGAATCTGAGAACATTTGACTGGAATGTTCGAACAATGGACAGGAGTTTATCCGAGGGCCTTTACTACCTTTCTCAGCCTTGGATATCATTAGCATCAAGGATCGAAGATATCCTTTGGATTATACAAGGTGGTTATTATCCCATCCTCGCTATAGTCGGTGTTCCTAGTCAGTCATTCTCTTTGTCTATTAGAACGGGTTGAACTGTATTTCTGCTCATGTCAGATCAATTTTGGAAAAGGGGAAATCAGTGTCTTCACTTCCAATCAAAAATTCCTTTACTGATAAATTCTATAAAGCAACTTCCTATTTATAAATTGCTCAATGATATGCGAGAAGGAATCAGACTGTTCTCAAACTCCATAATCCTTCTAGCCCTGCACAGATCTACATTAGCATATCCTCCTCAATCAAAATCCTGCCAAGTACCACCATTACGATGCACCGATCTACTCGTCAGCCTCAGTGAAACTTCTGAATAAACTTCTGTATTTGTGCCGCTAAAAATCTGGGTTCACCTGTTTACAGTGCCTTCTAACCACATGTCCTTGACAAGATAATTACTCTTGATTTGTTTAACTTGTTCTCTCCATAGTATCTGTCAGAGAGGAAGATAGCGTATGGTACTCAAGTCATTGACTCTTAATGTAGAGACACAGAACAATAATCTGTTGATGTCTCATTAAGCAAGTTGATGGAATTTAAAAGAAACCATCATCATTTGTAATAAACAGAAGCCCTCTGCTTGTGTCATGTACTCTAGAGAAGGCAATGGATTATTCTTTCTTGATCAGGTCTCTGCATAACTGCAAAGCCACAGCAATGTGGTTTACTCTTTACTGTCCAGTGGAACAGATGAATCAGACACTCAATTAAAGATAGGGATAACATGCTGGTCTGACCAGGGCTTCATATACTTCGTGAAAAAGAACAAAAGTAAAGATAACTCCCTTCTGCTTCCTGTTTCCCATATTCCTACTGCACATTTCCATCAGGTAGGTGGCTATTCCTTATTTTAGGTGTATTTCATCCCATGGAGTCTGTCCCTGATAGTGATGTACACCTCGATAGGCACCTCTGGTGTTGGTGTTATTGACATACAGATGTAAGGAAGTTGTAAATTTCGCATCAGTGGCAGTATATAGAGAATGATGCTTTTTTACGCCATATGAAAGAAATGGAGACGGTGAAGTGAGGGAAAGTAATTATTGTGATCATCCCTGAGACTGTTCTTGAGGCAGTATTTGGAATATTGTGCACAGATTTTCTCTCCTTTATAAGGAATGATCTCCTTACCACAGAGAGAATGCAAAGGAGTGCCGCCAAACTAATCCCTGGGATGATGGTACCATGAGGAGTGAGTGAAGATTAATCTGAAAATTCTCAGAAATTGATGAACCTGAAAAGAAGGGTCATGGCACTGATAAGAACATCAAAAAGAGAATATACATGCTAACAAACAAGAACGAAAAGACTGCATCAATCTACGATCTATATTTCAAAGGGAACAAAATAAAAGCATGGTCGACTTTGGAAATTTGTAATCGGGAAAGGAGAGCTTGTTGTGGAGAATAGGGAAACGGTCAAGAAAATAACCAGTTATTTTGCGTCTGTTTTCACGGAGAAGGCTCCAGAAAATCACCTAGTAATACCCAGTGATCATGTAGGACTTAAGGAACTAAAGACATAAAGTCAATTCATATCAGTAACAAGGCAGTACTTGAACATGGAGCTGGATTGAGCGTTGCGAGGTCTAGCGAAACAAATGTACCTCCGAACAAAATGTCAGAAATAAATCAGCAATAGAAGTATTAGGTGCACATCCGATGACTATTTTTATTTTCCTGTACATTCTGCAGAGGCTGGAAGTCATTGCAGATAAATGGAAGGTAATAAACATGATCCAAGCATTGGAGATGAATGGCATGGATCCAAGCATATTCGAAGGGAAAAAAAGAGATTGTATGGAGAATTGCAGACAAATTAACTTGACATTTTTAGGAAAACTATTGGAATCTATTATATAGGTGGGATTTTGGAAATCCAGAAATCATGAGAAATTTTAGAAAGAAGCAGTATGGATTTCTTAAAGTAAAATCATACTTGACAAACCTAGGAATTGTTTCAAAGGTATTTGCGGGAATAGAAGTCAGTGGAAAGTTAAAGTTGTATTCGCCTTCAATTTTGGGAATAGGAATATAGATCCAAAGACATGTTGAAGCAGTTTCAAAGCAGTTTCAAAGCATTTTGGTGAGACTATATCTGGAATATTGTGGACAGATTTGGTGACCCAATTTGAGAAAGAATACACTGACCACAAAGCAAGTGCAATTGGCATTCTCCAGGTTAATCCCTCAGATGACGAGATTGCCTGATGCATAAATTCAGTCTGTGTTATGTAGAATTTCAAAGAATGAGAGATGATCGCATTGACTTTTAGAAAATTCACTAAGCAGATGAAAACGTCCAAATAAACAGGATGTTTCACTGGCTGTCTGCTCTATATTTAAGGCAAATAATGGCAGGTTAAGGGACAGACCATTTAAGACTGCAGTAAGGAGGAAATTCTTCACTTGGAGGGGACTGACTAACACAGCATGGAAACTTACTGAAAGGTCAGGATTAGGGAGAATCGCCAGATAATCTACAAGTGTGGCGAACGGAACTGAATAACCAGGGAATATGAAGGTGCCATTAGTTCCTTGCCAAGTTCCTTCTAAATCAACTTCGTGGTAGGTGACATAGGGTGGTGGTCAACAGTTGATTGTTTGACTGGAGACCGGTGTCCAATGGTGCACCATAGGGATCAGTGTTGTGTCACTTAGTATTTGTAATTCGGAAGTGACAGTGTTGGACTGGGGTTGACAAAATTAAAAATCACAGAACGTCAGGTTATAGTCCAACAGATTTATTCAGAGTAACTCGATTTCTCAAGTGCATAATCATGTGATGAATAAACAGTGTGGCGTAATTTAGTGCCTCTGAATAAACCTTTTGGACTATCACCTGGTGTTGTGTGATCTCTCACCTTATCAAATGTGAGATTTATAAATGATGTAGATGTGAATGTGGAAGGGGTGGCAAGTGTTTGATAAGTAAGTTTGTGTTTGATACAAAGATTGGACGGGTGATTGGCAGTGGGGAAGAAGGCCTTATGTTACAGGAATATACAGATGGAATGGTCAGATGGATGGATCAATGACAGATGGAATGTAACCCTGATATATATGATGTGATGTACTTTGGAACTCAGAACCAGTCAGGGGAGGACTCAATGAATGGCAGCACACTGGAAAGCTCAGAGGATGCATCTCCATACATCCGTTGAATGGCACTGGATAGGTTAATACACAATTTGCGAAAGCATAGAAGTCATTAAATATACCCTTTATTCATCGAGGCATAGATTATAAGAGCTATGCAGAACTTTTGTTCTGCCAAGATGGAATGATATCTGTAGTTCTGGGAGTCACATTACAGGGAGGATGTGATTGCACTATAGGGGCGCAGTGGAGATTCACCAGGATGTTCCCTGGGGTGGAGCATATCAGCAATGGGGAGAGTCTGGATAAGCTCGGATTGTTTACTTTGAATCAAAGAAGGTTGAGGGGGATATGACTTAGAAGGATAAGATTACGTGAGGCACAGACAGGGTTGATAGGCAGCAGCTGTTCCTTTTAGTCAGAGGGAGAAGAACAAAGGGAGAACACTCTTTTCGTAAAGGGTTTGAGATTTAGTGAGTATTGAGGACCGTTTTTCACGCAGAGGGTGTTGGAGTCTACAGTGGACTTCCTGAGAGGGGAGTTATCACGGTAATCTCACACATAGAAAAAAGTACTTATACAAGCTCTTGAAGTGCCATAAATTTCCCGGCTATGGGCCTAGTTAAGGAAAGTGATAACTATGTAGACCGTGCTGTATTTCTGACTGTACAGAGTCTGTGCTTCTGTGATTGTATGGCTGTGCAAAGTCCATCATTGAGCAGCTTACGACAGAAATTGATGAGTTTCAGAACACTCTATATTCACAAGGGTAATAAGAGTGAACTTGAAATAGCTTCTAAGAGTATGTCAATGGCAAAATTAAGGGAGACAAACGTACAGCTTCCTTACAGTTTCAAACCCGAGAACGGAGAATGATGAACAGGGAAATGGCAGAACTATGAAGCAAATATTTCAGTTATGTCTTCACAGAAGAAAACCAAACAAAATAAATCAAATTTCCCAGCAATACGAGGAAACTTTAGTCTGGTGTGAAAAAAAGAAACTAGAATGAAATTAGTAAACAAATGCTATGAGGAAAGTATTTTAACTTAAAGTAATGGGCTTAATCTGAGAAAGACTATACTGACCACAGAGGAAGTGCAATGGACATTCTTCAGATTAATCCCTCAGATGGCGATATTGCCTGATGACGAAACTCGGCCTGTGTTCCCTCGAGTTTCAAAGAATGAGAGGTGGGTCACAGTAAAGCTGAGAAAATTCACAAAACATACGACAAGTTGGAAATTACCAGTACGCTTCACTGGCTGTCTAACTCACTTTCGAGGCAAATAATAGCAGGATATGGGACGGGCCATTTAAGATTACAATAAGGAGGAAATTCTTCACTTGGAGGGGACAGGCTAACACAACGGCATGGAAACTTGCTGGCAGGCAAGATTAAGGAGAATCTCAGATATTCTACATGCATGTCAAGTGATTCAGAATAAAAAGGGAACAGGTCAGATTCATTAGTGACTTACCAAGTTGCATCCAAATCAACTTTAGTGATAGGAGATATGGGGGGGGTGGTGGTAGACGGCTGTTTGTGAGATTAGAGACCAATGTCGAATGTTGTCCCACAGGGATCAGTACTGTGACCCTTATTATTTGTGATTCGGAGGTGTTGGTGTTGGACTGGAGTGGACAAAGCTGTAAATTTCATAACACCAGGATACAATCTAACAGGTATATTCAGAGGCACTAGCTTTTGAAATGTTGTTTCTTCATCAAATTGCACAATCAACTTCAAAACCGGCCTCCGAATAAATCTGCTGGACTATACCCTAATGTTGTGTGAATTTTTAACCTTATAATTTGTGGTATTCATAAATGATGCAGCTGTGAATACGGACATGGGGTGGGGGGGGGGGGGGGTTGTGTTAAGTAAGTCCGCGTTTGATACAATGATTGGCCTGGTGATTGGGAGTGAGGAGGATGGCCTTATGTCACAGGAAGATACCAATGACAACCAATGCCTTTTAAGTGTTAAAATCACACAACACCGGGTTATAGTCCAACAGGTTGACTTGGAAACACTAGCTTTCGGAGCGCTGCTCCTTCATCAGGTAGCTTGTGGGCGGCCCGCTAGCACAGTGGTTAGCACTGCTGCCTCACAGCGCCAGAGACCCGGGTCAATCCCTGCTTCAGGCGACTGAGTGTGTGGAGTTTGCGCGTTCTCCCCGTGTCTGCGTGGGTTTCCTCCGGGTGCTCCGGTTTCCTCCCACAGTCCAAAGATGTGCGGGTCAGATGAATTGGCCATGCTAAATTGCCCGTAGTGTTAGGTAAGGGGTAAATGTAGGGGTATGGGTGGGTTCCGCTTCGGCGGGTCGGTGTGGACTTGTTGGGCCGAAGGGCCTGTTTCTACACTGTAAGTAATCTAATCTAATCAATGGAATGGTCAGATAGGCAGGTCGATGGCAGATGGAATGTAACCCTGATAAATATGAGTTGATGCGCTTTGGAAGAAGGAACCAGACGGGGAGGACTCAATGAATGACAGCACACAAGGAAGCTCAGAGGATGCTTCTCTATCCATCCCTGAATGTGACTGCACCAGTTAATACACAATTTAAGAAAGTGTAGGCGACCGTCAAACTAGCCTTCATTCAATGAGAGATAGGTTTTCTGAGCTATGCTGAATTTTGGTGAGGCCAAGATGGAATACTGTGTGTAGTTCTGGGAACCACATTACAGGAAGGATGTGATTTCACTGGAGGGGGTGCATAGTAGATTCACCAGGAAGGGCCCTGGGATAGAGCGTATCAGCTATTGAGACAGGCTGGATAAGCTCGGGTTGTTAAGTTTGGAGGAGTGAAAACCGTGATTCAGAAGGATCGGATTACGAAGGACATGGACAACGTGGATAGACAACAGTTGTTCCTTTTATGTCAAAGGGCCACACGTTTAAATTGCAGGGTTTGAGCTTTAGTGAAGTTTTGAGAATTGCTTCTCTCCCAGATGTAGCCCCGATAACTGTGAGGTCTGGAGTCTGGACAGCACTTCTTGAGAGGGGAGTTGTCATGGTAACATCTCAACCATTAGAAAATACACAGTTGTGCGCTTGAAATGCCATAAGATTCACGGCTATGGGTCTTGTGCCCGAAAGTTGGACTAAGATAAATCGTGTCTGTGCTTCTGTGATTGTATGGTTGTGGAAGGTCAATCATTGCTTGGCTCAATATAGGAATTGTTGTGGTTGTGAAAAGTATGTTAACAAATTTTATAAGAGTGAACTTGTAATATCTTCTAAAAATATGTCAGTGGCAAAATTAAATGAAAGAAAAGATGCAACTTTCTTACAATCTGATACCAGAAAATTCAGAACGGGAAATGGCAGAACTATAGAGCAAATATTTCAGTTATATCTTCGCAGAAGAAAACAAAACGACAAAGAAAACATCCCAGCAATAGTAGAAAACTATAGTCTGGTGAGAAAAAGCGAATAGAATAAAATTAGCAACGAAACAGTTTGGAGAAAGTATTGGACTGAAAGTAATGGGCATAGACAAAGTCATCAGACATATATGAAATGGGAATCATATTCCAGATAGTGGCTTCTAGCAACATTATGAAGAAGCAATCAATGCAATGTGATTGTATTTTCAGAAAGATTTTTGATAAAGCCCCAAGGCTATTGTGCAAACTCGAATCCTATGGGACTGGGTCCAATATATGGGCATGGTTTTTCAATGGGACAGCTGGCAAGAAACAGTCAGTAGGAATAAAACTATCATATTTAGAGTGGAAAGCTTGAAGGATATTGTAGAGATATGGGTTTGGGCCTCAGCTATTTACAATGCACACCAAACTTTTGTTAGAGGGAATCAAATGCAATATTTCCAAGCCTGCTGATGGCACTTATCGATGTCAGTTTATGAGTGGTGAGGAGGATGTAAAAAAAAGCTCCAAGGTGACTGAGGCAAGTGGAGTGCCTTTGGAAGTATATGGCAGATGGAGATCAATGGGGGTAGATGTGACGGTGTGCCCATGGATGGGAAAGACGGCAGCCTACCGTTTGAAAAGGTTGGAAAATTTTACTCTATAGATTTTTGCTCCTTTTTTGTATGGTTCTGTGCAGACCTCTGTGGGCCATGCAGGGCAGTGAGTTCTGAAGCCAGGAGTCAATATTGAGAATGGCATTGGAACGCTGCCCAGTGTACATTGAGGGAAGCTGTAACATTGAAAAAAGATCTGGATTTCCCTATACACCAGTCACTGAAAGCAATATCGCAGGAACAGAAAGCAGACATGAAGATAAATCATGTGTTGACCTTCATTTCAGTGCGATTTGAGTCCAGGAGTAAGGGTGTCTCCTTGCAGCTGTACAAGGCCTTGGGGGGACCCCATCTCGAACATTGTGCAGCATTTTGTGCAGTTTTGGTCTCCTTACCTAATATAGGACAAACCTAACTTTGAGGGCGTGCAGTGAAGTATGACTGAACTGATCTCTGGGATGACAGGCTTGTTATGGGAGTAGAGTTTGGGGCGACTGGGCCTGTATTCCATGGGCTTTAGGAAAATGAGTAGATCTCAGTGACATATATAAAACTCTGACAGGGTGAGATAGATTGGAAGCAGGGACGATAATTCCCCTGGCTGGGAGTCTGAAACCAGTGTCCACAGTATTCGGTACAGGTTGGCCACACTGCATTGAGATGTGAATAAATATCTTCACTCTGAGACTGGTGAATCTGGGGAGCTCATTCCCACATAAGGCTGTGGAAGTCAGGAAACTAAATAAAAATAAGGATTTCTGCAAATTAAAGTAATGGATGGAGAGCAGGAGAATGCTTTGGGGGTAGAACATCAGGCTTCCTGACAGGTTGTTCTCCAATAATGCGATAGTTTTGATCCTGTGGAGCACAGTGTTATTGAAAATCATACAATAACAATAATGGGGCCTAGAGAAAACAAAAAAGTGTAAGAGAGAAACTGCCATAAATAAAACTAAAAATCAAAACTACAATGACAGTTAGCTGAACATCAAAGGTAACACAGCCTTTTAATATATATATTGAAATGAAATAGTTCAGTAAATGTCATGATTTAGAGATGCTGGTGTTGCACTGGGGTGCACAAAGTTAAAAATCACACAACACCATGTTATAGTCCAACAGGTTTAATTGGAAGTATACTAGCTTTCGGAGCGTCACTCCTTCATCAGGTGAAGGAGCGACGCTCCGAAACCTAGTGTGCTTCCAAATAAATCTGTTGGACTATAACCTGGTGTTGTGTGATTTTTAACTTCAGTAAATGTAACGCTTTCACACGGCAGTCACTGACTATAGCACTGTACCTTTCGCCAAACGCTTGACCAGAAAGCACCCGAGCTGACGGACCACGTGATGCTAACGCAGAATTTCATTTCTCGCCAAGATTCTCACCCCGGATTTGAAATAATGTTCCTTCTAAATGTAAACTACAATTGCTGGTTTCAAGCTCAGTTTCAAGGCTTGTAGAGGGGATTACATTCCTGTTTTAGCTGAACGCACTGAGAGAGGGTCCTGAGGCTGCGCTTTGCTATTCAGCTGATGCCAGGCGTGGAATCCTGGAGCAGTAGACGGGAGCTCTCTACAAAAAAGAAATGTGTGCAATTGTCGAACCATATTGCAGCCAAATCGTGATTAATAAACACGTGTTTTCGGTGAACGTCCTGTGTATTGATTGGAGGAGCAAAATTAATGGACCAAAGAGACTACAACAGTTCTTACTTCATATTTCATGATGCTTAAACGTATTGAGGGATATGACTTTAAAAATCACACAACACCAGGTTATAGTCCGGCAGGTTTTATTGGAAGAACACGTCATTTTGGAGCAACGTTCCTTCATCAGGTGATAGTGCAGGGGTCAATCCGAACACAGAATTTATAGCAAAAAATTACAGTATGATGTAACTGAAATTAAACGTTGAAAATTGATTGTCTGTTAAGCCTTTCATCTGTTAGAATACAATGATAGTTTCACTTCTTTCATGTGTAAGTCACAAAACTTTTTTTTTTAAAAAAGTTACATTCTCGGGTTAGCTATTAACAATGGTGATAGCTAGATAATATGTGGAAGGTGTTGGCCCTCTGTGTTCATTGTCTATGCCATGAAGTTAAAAATTATTCTAATCTAAAATGTTAGACAGTGGTGTTTTGCATAAATTCATGCAGGTTTTGAGCTCAGAGTTCCACTTAAATGTATGCAGGGTTACATTATACGTTGATCAAAAAACTTCATGCGTTCATGTAGAACTCTGATCTCAAAAACTGCATGAATTTATATAAAACTCAATTATCTCACTTTTTAGATTAGAATCAATCTAAACTTCATGGCATAGACAGAATACACAGGGGGCCAACACCTTCAACATATTGTCTATCTAGCACCATTGTTAACAGCTAAACTGAGAATGCAACTTTTTGAAAAAAAAGGTTTCTGATTTACACATGAAAGACGTGAAACTATCACGGCATTCTAAGAGGTGAAAGGCTTAACAATCAAGTTTTCAATTTATAATTTCAGTTACATCACACTGTAAATATTTGCTATACATTTTGTGTTAGGATTGAGCCCTCCACTATCACCTGATCAAGGAGCTTTGCTCCGAAAGCACGTGCGCATCCAATTAAACCTGTTGGACTATAACCTGGTGTTGTGTGATTTTTAACTTTGTACACCCCAGTGCAACATCGGCATCTCCAAATCACGACTAAGGGAAATGAACACAGTGTGGGGAAAACTGCATTGTGGAGGTTTTGTCCATGAGCTAGAATGGGGGAGGCGCAATGTGTCGAATGACCTCCTTCTTTCCCAATGATTCCGGGCAGTCTGTAGGAAAGCTCTGTAAATGTCGTCACACGCTCTCAGATGTTCGGAAGGAGGTCTCTGCGGGGTCGACAGGACTGTGTTTCCCGTTCCCTTTTCCAATACTGTGGCTGGTGCCGGGTATTCTGTCCGGTTGTATCCTTTAAGAATTCAGAGCAGTTTGATACAGTTGAATGTCTTGCTCGGCTGTTTCAGAGACCATTGAAGAGTTTATCAGGTGTCTGTTGGTCTGGAGTCGCTTTTAGGGCACATTAGGAAAGCACGGGAGATTCACTTCCTGAACGTACATTGGAAAGGTCGATTAATGTTTCCAATCAACATTGGATGGAAGATCAAAATTGCTGACAGCAGATTTTAAATCTCGATATTTTATTAATTGTTTTAACTTCCACAAGCTGTCAGAGCATTAGACTGGTCTGGATTAGCAATCCAGTGACATTTCCACAACAGCACCATTTCCACATGGGGACCTATTGGAAACCACTCTGAGCAGATTATTTCTGTGCTGCTTGGCAGCTCTGTCAGAAAGAACTCCCACAAATTTCCCTATTGTGATGGGAGTGAGGGTGAGGTAATTGGGCAGATTGGAATTATTCCCCACTTAGTGGACTGGACATATTTGAGTAATTTTCCACATTGCCAGGGAGATGACAGAGTTGGAGCTGGAATGAAACAGCTTCCCCAGCGACACGGCTTGTTGTGTAGCACAAGGCTTCAGCCCTATTGCAGGAATTTTGTCAGGGCTCATTGTCTTTGTTGTATCTACTGTGTTCAGCTGTTTCTTCATGTCACGTGCAGTAAATCGAATTGATTGTAGATTAGCATCTGTGATTCTGTGGGCATCGTGGTTAGTGTGAGGTGGATCATCCACTCAACAAGCCTGCCTGAGGATGGTGCAGATACACACCCTTGTCTTTTACACAGATATGCAGGACCGTTCCGTTTTTTAGGATGTAGATATTTCTCTCCTCCAGTAAGCTTCTGCATTGACATTTATCCTTGGATCTTGCAGGACTGTAGAGATTCAATCTGATCCGTTAGCCTTGGGATAATTTCTCCCTCTGTATCAGATGTTAGTCCTGCTGTTTGGAATGTCATCAGGCAACTGCGGTGGATTTAAAAGGATGTCATTAGGTTGAAGTACACATGGTTCTGACAATTCCATGATCACCCACATTCTTCACTGAACCATAGATCAGCTTGATGTTAATGATGGACTGATGGATTATTTCGGGGGGAAAAGTTACAGATTGTGATTTTATGCTATTCTGCAGCTGCCACTGCTTTGGTCTGCAGCATTACAGGTATGCCCAGTTAAGCTGTGGCATCTTCAATTGAACTCTACCGACTCTCCCTAATTAACACTGAGACTAATTCACCCTTTAGCCCTATACTCAGTGACCTATCCTTGTTTCTGATGCGGGAATACTCCCCGTTTCATATTCTCATTCTGTTAGGGTCTTTCATTGTTTTCACGCCTCCAATTTTTACATTACGTAAACCCTAACGTATGCATCTGAATCTTTTCATTTCCTTAATGCCGTCTTCTGTGTTTGATGTGAATGTGTTTGCCTCTGTTTCTCTCCCTGACTCTGATTAAGAGTTCTGTAGTGACAGAAATGCTATCCTTATGTAGTTTCAGAGCTAATGAATTGTTGCATTTTGTGTTATCATTCACTTTCCAGAGTACAACACTTCGTGTTGGATAGGGCGTAAGAGGATCTTTGATACGCGTCGTTGGAACTTGTTCAAACACAGAAATAGATGAATAAACTGAACAGGTGTGGAAGCATTTCGTGTCGTGAAAGCAGAGTTAATCTTTCTGGTGTAGAGACCCTTCTATAAGCTCCCAGTTTCTCCAGCAATATTCGTGTTTTTATTTCCAGTATCCATATCTATTAGTTTAAACCAACATTTGTGCTATGCTTATTCATTTCTGGAGAAACTCAGCAGGTGTGGCAGCATCTGCAGAGACAAAGAAACAGAGTTAACGTTTTATGTCCAGTGTGACATTTCTTCGGAGCTGAAAAGGTTTGGAAACTGGGCTTTTTAAACCCTTGACAGAGGTGCGGGATGGGTGACATGGAAAAGAGGGTGTGCGAAAAGATAAACGAGCGTTTGACAGTCCTGAACGAGAAGATAATGTAAAATGGGTTGAAATTAAGATGTGAATGGGGGCAAGGGGTTTTCTCTTTTGAGTGCAAGATAAAGAAGACACACCCACACAAGATCACAGGGAGTCCAGGAGGGAGAATGTAGACCATATGGTGTTATGTAGATCTGAACAGTGATACGTTTACACTGGAGAGATCATCACCCCCTTCAGACAAAGGTATTCAGGTACTTCACTTATTATTGGCAGTAATAAGAGTTTCATGCTGCCTTAGTATTGTAACATGGAGAAAAAAAAACAAATCACAGTATGAATTTTGGGCTGAGTCTTGTTTACTTGTCATTTTTAATATTGTTTCATATTTGCAACGTTTACTTTTCAATGTTTTTGAAGTGAGTATCAGATGCAGGGTAGGAGGTTGAGAGATGATATTCTACAAGTTTACAAATGCATGGGAGGCATGGATAGAGTGAATAGCCAAGTTACTTCCCACGGGATAGGGGAGGTCAAACATAGCTTTAAGGGGGAAGACTTAAAAGGAACAAAGGGACAACTTTTTTACACAGCCGATGATGCGAGTTTACAATGAGCTGCCAGAGGAAGCATGGTGGATGCAAGTACAGCTACCACGTTTCAAAGACATTTGGAAAAACATAGGAATGGGAAATATTCAGAGGCATATGGGCCAACTGCAAGCAGATGGGATTAGTTTAGTTTGGAAAACCTGGTCAGCGTGGGCAAGTTGGACCAAAGGGTCTGTTTGTGCACAATATAACTGTTTGAACTGTATGAATCTAGAAAGCGAGGAAGAAATACAAAAAGATATTATGTAAGTAAATTAGCAAGAAATAAAAAAAAACAAATGACATGAGATTCTCAGAGTATATAAATCAAATGTTCAAGACGAGTGTGTCGCTTTTGGTGGAAAGAAAGTCAAGAATGTGTATTTAGGACATTTGGAGGGTGTGACTGGGGAATTGGCTGCAGGGAACAGGCAGATAATTTACACCAGTATTTCATACCATTTCTCACAGGGGGAGGCATTCTACGTATTTCAGTGTTTGAAATGGTAACAGGAGGGAAGTTCTTGAACTGTTTCTAACAAAACGAACACTTTTTTTTAACAAACAAATAACGTAAAGATCAACAGTAATATATAGGTGGTTTTAATGGAAGTGGTTACAGAGTGACTGGTGGCACTGTGTGAAATATTCCATAACTCTCTGGACTAAAGGAGTGTTCCAGTGAAACTGGAGAACCTTCAATGTGGCGCCGGTTTTTAGAAAGCAGCGAGATGCAGCAAACAATTAGGTTGGTTCAAAAGACGGGTTCCTGGAATGGAAGAGTTGATTTATTGAGTATATCTAAAATGGTGAGGCGATTAGTCATTTTGCTTGAAATGAATGAGGGTGATATTACTGAAATGTACAAGATACGGAGCGGGCTTGAAAAGGTAGATGTTGAGAATGTGGTTCCACACCTGGGCAGAGGCTCGAACTCGGGGGCCAAGATACAGAATTAGGGATACCGATTTCAAACTGAGATGCAAAGAAATATCTTCTCTCAGAAGGAAGTGAATATTCACAATTCACTCACCCAGAGAGTTGTGGAGGCTGGCACACTGCATGTATTTACAGATGGGGTGGATTGGTTTCTGACATGTCAGTGAGTTGAGAGATACAAGGGGTTAGCAGGAAAGTGGAATTGAGCCCTGGAGTAGAACAACCGTGTTCATTTGAATGATAGGGTAGACTTGAGGGGCAGAATAGCCCGCTCCTGTTCCTATTTCGTACGTTCTCATATTATTCTTTTGGAAAGTACCTGGTTATTTTTCCGGAAGTCGTGTTGAACAATGTTGCTTTAGGGTGAGCAGAGCATTTATTTAACTTAATCCTGAGTGGGTGTGGGGGCTGTATTCACAGCGAATCTGGGTCTGTAACATGACCCACATCTGGAGCAGAAGTTTCAGAGAGGGGAAGCCTGGAAAGAGTAATCGGGGATGGGATCACTTCCTGACCAGACTGGATTGCCAAAGTACATTTCCCTAACTACACATAACCATCAGAGAGGTTTTGATCTGCCCCTGTGCTGCAGTTCCGAATGGCGGAATGTAACGTCAGAACATAGGGCTGAGGGATACGCGTGTACCATTCGGCCCTTTGATACTAATCCACCAGTAAATAAGGTCGTGGCTCATCTCATTGTGGTCCCAGCTGCACTTGTCTCTCCATGTACCATTATCCCTCGATATAATATAAAGATTCAGCTATCCCCAACTTCTGGGAAAGAGAATTCCCACTGAATAAATTCCCAACTTGTGAATTTCGCCTCATTCCTCTTCTCACTGAGATTGGAGGGTGTCACTGTTTCCTGTACTAGTCCCACTCCTCCACTGATTACAACAAATTTTAAATGTTACCAGGTTGGTGATATGGCTCTTGATAAAGGTCTCAGACAGTGTCAGATTCGGTGATAGGAACAAGTCAGGCAGATTTCTTTAGTCAGCCACAAGTAACAAATAGGACTAACAAAGGCGCATTGTGGACCTGTGGTTAGCACTGCTGTCTCCCATCACCAAGGCGATGGGTTCAATTCCAACTTTGGGCGACATCTTAGAGGAGTTTTAATGTTCTCCCTGTTTCTCTGAGAGTTTCCTCTCCGAGTACAACTGTTTGCAGGATCGAGTAGATTAGCCAAGCTAGATTGCCCATATTGCCCAGGGATGTATAGTTTAGGTGGGTTAGTCATGGGAAGTGCAGGGTTACATGGAAAACGTAGCGGGGCAGGTCCAGGGAGATGCTGTTCAGTGGGTCGTTGTGGACTCCATGGGCTGTATGTCTTTTTTCCACACTGTAGGATTCCTGTGAAAATGGCAAGTCTGGACTATGCAAACATCCATTGGGTATCTACGTGGTCCACCCTCCTCAAGGTTTTGTATATGTCAGGAAGGTCAGCTCTCCTTCCAAGAGGAGCCTGGTAAAGCCTTCACAATGTAAGCCCTTCATCCCGGGAATAGCTGAAGTTAAACACCTCTGAACTGCTCCCAATGTAATTTTATCAATTCTCAGGTAAGGAGATGCAAAAGTAATCTCACACTCAGGTGAGGTCTATTTTTGTTTTCTCAATGTTGTGAGTCTTTGGAACTTTATTTCCCACAGAGCATTGGAGGCAGAGATATTGAATATTTTTGAGATGCAGACAGCAAGGATCATAAATATCAACGGAGTCAACGATTAATGCAAAATGGACAGGAATGTGCAGTGTGCGGGAAATACTAACAGTGGTACAAAATGAAACTGCCCGAGAACATCCAGGAATATGACACAAAATGTAATGATAATTTTGATATGGTAACAATGATAGAATACAATTAGAAAGGACCATAGGGGCTGCTCTGTCATAAGAGAGAGACCATTGTAGTCGTTTAATCTGCGGATCAGCACATGCCGGTGACAGGCTGAGGTTGAGAGAGCGTTCCCTTAATGGTAATCTCTGTCAGTGTGGGGAAATGAACCTGCGCTGCTGGTCTCCGTCTACATGACAAACAGCCGTCCAGCCAACTGAGTGAGAGACTGCGTAACTTCTACAGACAGAAACAGTCACAGACAAAGTGCAAGAGAATCTTTCATAACCAGGAAAAAAAGGTACAATTCAGATAATGGTCAATGGTAAACTGTGCAGCGTAGTTCCAAACGGAGAAAACTCAACCGTGTGCCAATTAGCCTTTAAAGATGGCACCAGTGCCAGGGATCACCGAGCATTCCGGGGTATCAGGCGATGGCGAGTGGCTCCATGGTTGGTAAGAGAATCTGGCTTTCATTGAATGAGAGGGACACCATGAGATGGGGTGGGTAGTTAATGAGGTGACTTCAATAAGATAGCACCAGGAACCTAGCTCAACCTCGTACAGGCAATCCCTCTGTCACACTCAATGAAAATCACACAAAGATAAATTATTTTTAATGTTCTGCCCAATGAGTCGAATACTGTCCTCATCCTACCCACAGTTACAAAGCTGCAGGACAAATGCTCATCCAAAACTCTCCATCATTCGAACTAACACCAATATCCCATTCACCCACCATTCCTAGGAATATTGGGTCATGTTGCAGTATGCTTTTTAAAAAAATCATCACTTCAGCATTCTGAAACGTCTGATCTTCCATGAAATTATCTCTTAATTCCCCTTTCTCTTTCTTCACACAATTTGTTTTTGTTTGTTGGTATTTAAACTAATTCCCCGCCATCTCTCTGTGGCAGTGATTTTCACATCCACAGCACCCCTTGGCATGACACAATGGAACTGTAAATGAATGGGAGCTGCACGTCCTCTCACTTCCAACATTGGCTGCAAGTTCCCCCCGTTGGGCATTGATCTAACACAGTGTTACCGAACAATGCACTGGGGTAGTGTACACAGCTCTATATGCTGGGTGTGTACTTTTCCAGGTTTACATACACTGTCATTCAATGCACAGATTCCCATTCTGAACATATACCTTGTCCGTGTTGTGGACCATCGATGTGGTCTATACTGCTCGCCATGACAGCTAGTGGACTAGTGAGACCTGCGCAGTATTCCATCCTGGACAGATTACTGGATTGTACTGAGCCTGGTCTGCACACTGCTGGATGCTGAGCAGATAACTCATCTGGGCTTATACATTTCTGGGCTGGTTCTGTGAGGTGGATTGAGTATGCAATATAATTCCTTATGGAGCTAACACTCCTCCAGCATGGCACTTTCCGCTGTCAAATTCAGTAACTCTGTTCATTAAGCAACTATCCACTTCAAACGTGCATATCTGTCCTTCTTGCGATGCACACGTACAGACGCCCCTCACAATATATGAATAAGATAGTCTCGATCCCAACATTGTCTTCTTTTTGAAAGTAAATGTGTGATGCTGTGCTTCTGATGCAATTGGATTCGTCAAAATATTCGACATTAAGCTAAACACAATCTGTTCGAAATCTCTGGGCAAAATACAACAAAAACACAAGGTACTGGAATACCTGAATTCTCTTGGAAAAACAAAACGGAATAATAGGTCATTTAACTACTGAACAATAACTTCACCAATGTGGTAACATGCTAGAAACACACACGTGTCAAAAAAAGAATTCAGGAAACAGATTGTCTCACATGCAGTTCTCCAATCCAGGAGGAATGAACATCAAAAGGCAATTCTGAGACAAATCTCAGTGAGAGAGCGTTGCAGATGGGAGAGATATTCTGCCTTCCAACCCTGCTTAGACTCCAGCAATAACTAGCGAAATGTAAATTTAACGATCCTGGTTCTGTGAGAGCTTGACCATCACTCCACAGGACAAGGCCGCGGCTGCAAGGACCACATGGATGGATTGTATCTACACCATTTATGGCACTGTAGGAGCCTCTCAAAAATGCCTACTCCACCTAAGCTGTTAAATGACGGTAAGATAAATGTCAAAGTTAAACATAAATGAATAAAACGATAGAATGCAGCAGGCCTGGTGATTAGGCAGACGGCCTCAGGAGCCCAGCATTTTCCACCCTGCTAAAGCACATTAGAATCATTGAGCTAGTGAAGAGAAAGCATCTGTCTCCCTCACCTCTAACATTGCAATTGGTGATGTGCCATTAGCTCAATAGTCAGCGGTGTATACATCTCACAAAGACCAAGTATTATTGTGACACGTCAGGGTTGTCGTGAAAGGGGTTAACTGTAGCTATTTGTGCAGTGACTGTGATTGATGTCAGTCTCCATGGATCCTAACTGTGTCACTGGAGGTTTTCCTCTTCTATTATTAAGGGGTTTGTCTCAACCTGTTATCCCACAGTATGAGCGGCAGTATCATTGTCAAAATGATTGTAATCAGAACCTACTGAGAGAGGGAGAGGAAGGGAATCTTAGAACAATAGATGGAATGTTCCAATAATGGATCCGAAACTGAGAAGATTAGACAGGGATGTTTCAACAATGGACCAGAATCTGAAAGCATTAAACTGGACTGTTAAAACAATGGATTGGAGATTATCCTTGGGTCTTTACTGGCTTTCACAGGATTGGGCATGGTTCGAGTTGCGGATACAATCCTTATTGCTGATTATTCAGGCGGGTTACTATCCCATCCTCGCTATTGTTGGTTTTCCTGGTAAGTTTATCCCTGTCAATTCTATAAGCGATGATGAATGTTACTGCTACTTCGGTTATTTATATTTAATAAATACCTAAAATGATATGTTCATTTTCAGTCACAAACTCCATTTCATTTACATCAATTTCAGATTCCTCACTTAAAAACATCTGAGAAGGAACACGATTGTTCAGACCCTTGAGTCTTCCTTTTTCCCTCAACTGTTTCTCTATATTCTCTGTGCCATCAAGCCTGCCTATACTCACCTCTACTATATTCCCAGTCTCCAGCTCTGCCTCAGTGCTGTTGTTGAATTAGCCATCATCAACCCCTTTGGACACTTCAGATTTTACGGCTCCAGTTCTCTTCTGACCTTTCTTCCAATGCTAAATATTGTGTCCACAAAATTGTTCTTGCCTCTCCAGTTATTTTATAATAGGGACCCCATATCAGAGTAATAATGCCACTAGACGGGGAATTCAGAGGCACAAGTTATGACTTTAAAGGCATTGTTTCAAATCCTACCACAGCCGATGACTGAATTTAAATTCGAATGACAGAAATTGGAATGAAACTTCATTTTAATAACAGGAACCATAAACCATCACGATTTCATTTATGATTTCAATGATTGCCTTTAGTAAAGAAAATAAGTCTGACTTCCGACACACAACCACACGATTGGCTCCACATTGTCTTGACAAATGACTTCACAATCATCGACAATTAGCGATGAACAAGACATGCTGTCCTTGCCAGTGATGCTGACATCCCGTGAAACAGCAGCATTAAAGGTGAAATTAACCAAGGAAATGTGGGTGCTGTAGACCTGAAATAATATTCTTCAGTGTCTGAAAATGTTGGAGAATCTCAGAAGGTGTGGCAGCCTCTGTCATGAGAACAACAGATAAAGGTTTGAGTTTCGTGACCCTATATCAAAACTGAAAGCAACTGGGAAATAATGTTATTTATATCGGGGATGGCTGGATGACTGAGGTGTATGTTCGATAAATGGATGGACAGATGTCCTGTACAAGAGAGAAAGAGAGAGATAGGTAGATAGATAGATCGATCGATAGATAGATAGATAGATAGATAGATAGATAGATAGATAGATAGATAGATAGATAGATAGATAGATAGATAGATAGATAGATAGATAGATAGATAGATAGATAGATAGATAGATAGATAGATAGATAGATAGATAGAGATGAAAACCAAACAAAAGAGACTGCTAATGATGAAGTGGAAGGAAAATAAAAAGGGAACATCTTCTAACATAACCACTTTTTCCTATATTCCTGAAAATGACATCAATTTAGCTATGTCCCTGTTTAACATGTGTTATATATCCTCTATTCTCTACTCTGAGTGTGGTGATGAACTCATTCGGCAATACGGATGCTGCCCTTATCGTTGCCGGGATACATAGGAACGTACTGTTACATTGTCAACTGCTTCTTTGGAGAAAGGAACTATTATTGTGGGACTGCGCAGAGATGTCATGGCTATTTCACATGAATGGGTGTTCTGTGTGTGTGGTAATTTTACTTGTGCCTGTCATTAGACAGTAAGGGGAGGTTCTAAGGACGCTTTCCTCGGGTTTTGTGTTGTCTACTGCTGCATCCGTTTAGGGAGACACGAGGGTCTGGTGACCCCACTCTGGGCAAAAATGTGAAACTAGCGTCTTTCAAAAATGAGCTGGTCTCTGAGCTGTGTCTCCTCCATCAGTATAAACTATGGCCTCAAACCAGAGACAACATTGTGCAAACACTCAACATGAAGTGAACTGGATTAGTTGTGGAACGTTCCAGGTTGGAGTTGTTAACATATTCATCATCTGCGATGTGCAGTCCTCTGATATATATTCACTGGCTGTCAGAAGCCATTGAGTCCATATCCCTGAGGAAGGTGCAGAAACTAATTGCCAGAAATAGTCGAGAACAGGGAGACTGGTGAAAATAAAGAACTGCACAAAACTAGACTTAATGAAGAGTATGTTTTTGAAAATCTAATCGAATTGAAGGTCAGTGACGTGCTGCATCTGCTGAGATACATCCCAGAGTATTGAGGAGGTAGCAACAGAGCTAGTGAAAGAATTACTAATTATTGTTCAAAGCTGGTTAGATTCTGGAAAGGACCCTGGAGCGTGGAAAGCAGCGATTGTAAACTTAAATATTTAAAACAGGACGGAGAGGGCTAACAGAAAACTAAATAGCTTGATGTCAGCTATGAAAACAAAATATGTATCCTTTTGGAAGGAACGTGACAACTAGACACGGAAAATAATGATAAGATTTGATAGATTCGGCCAAGATTCAGGAAAAGGAAATGATCATTGCTCAACATGCTGGAGTTTGTGTTGGCTGTCTGTTGTGACATTGACAATTGAGAACCAGTGGGAGTAGAGCATTTCAATTTTCAGAAGAAGTTTGACATGGTTGAATACTGGTGAGTGGGGAATGTTAGAGTCCGTGGGAAGGTAGGGTTGAAATACGTCATATGGATTAAAAGTTGAATAATTGGCAAAATGAACAGAGTAGTATTTTGTTTTTCCTCTGGACCATCTTGCGGGCTATCAGGTGGATGAGTTCTTGTGCAATAGCTGTTCACAAGGTACAAAAATGATTCAGATGTGAACAACAAATACCCTAATTCTCTTTCTGTTCATTAAATGGTGAGATATTGGGAAGGGCTTCTGTTGAAAAGGACCTGGATACCTTTGGTTCTAACTCTCTAAAATAATTCATATGGGACAGGAAGTAATTATGACACTAAATGATAAGTGGTCCGCCATGCAAACTTATTAATGTACCAGAGTAAATGTATCTTATTCAATGGTAGTATTTTGTTCAGCCAGATTTGTGTATTGTGTACAGACTGAGTCTGCTTTGTAACTAATAAACTTCATGTCACCGAGACAGCGCAGAAGTGTTTCACCAGACTGAACCCTGGCGTGATGTTACCATAATGAGATAATGCAGTAACTATCTTTTTAATGTGTAGCACTGTGATAGAACAAGAAGTTGAAACTTGATGGTTAAGAGCGGACACTCACTATGTCTCAAGCAGCCATTGATAAGGTGATAACTTTCATACTTTCCATAGGATACTCGATTCCTGATATTTTCCGTGCCTGCGCAGAGACCGCACGTCGATTGAAAGAGATTTGCAGGCTCCGAATAAACTCTGTACACTGCAATGCAAAGTTACTGTGTGACACTGCCCTCAATGTCATTGTTTATAATCCTGTCAGCAGTCAGTAGCATAATCCTGTAAGGAGTAAACTGCTCCTATCTGGCTCATTTAAGGGTTTGAATGCAATATCAGAACATAGGACTCAGGAGGCGGATTAAGTCACTAAATTCAACGAACCTTCTCGACGATTGTGGCTTATTAGTCCCACTCTTCTGTCTATATCCCGAGACTCACTTCTCTGCTAAATACATAACTAATTCAGTTTGAATAAATGTAAACAGAGAGGCACCACATACCTCCGAGGAAGAGAACTTCCACTTGAAAATCCATTTTAGAATTTCGCCTCATCTCTGTTACAGTGTCATACATCAGAGAACCCTGTCCTCATAAACCAAACATCCCAACCTGATGTCAAACCATTTGCCAACATTAGGCCCATATCCCTTTAATACTTCCTATTAAATGCGCATCCAGATACCTTTTAAATGTTGTAACTGTACCAGCCTCCATCACTTTCTCTGACAGCTCATTCCGTGTACACACCACAATCTCCATGAAAATGTTGTCCCTTTACTATCTTTCTCCTCTCAACATCAACCTTTGTCCGATAGTTTTGGATTCCTTTATCCAGTGAAAAAGAACTTGGTATTCAGATTATCCATGTTCCTCACAATTTTTTATACCTATATTATGTCCCGCCTCGGCCTCTGCTGTTCTGGAATAACAAGCCCCAGACTCTTCAGCCTTCCCTGTACCTCAATTCCTCCATGCCCAGCAATATCATTGTAAAAATTTCTGCACTCTCTTTAATTTGACAAATCCTTCCCATAGCAGTGAGAACTAAATTAAACATAGCACTCTTAATGTGACCTCACCAATATCCTGCCCATTTTCAACATGAACTCTCAACTTTTTACTCAGTGCGCTGATCGATAAAGACAAGCATACCAAACTCCTTCTTCACCACACTGCATACCTGCGACTCCACTTTTAAGGAACTATGATCCTGCACCCATTGGTTCAACAACACTCTCCAGAGCCCCACCATTAATTGTATATGTCCTGCTTTATTTTATCTTACCAAAATGCAACACTTCACATTTATCTAAATTTAACTCCATCTCTCTCTCCTTGGCCTGATCTCGGTCCCATTGTACTCTGAGTTAAACCTTGCTGGCCATTGCACCTTCAATTTTAATGTCATCTGTCAACATAATAAGCAGGCAAATATTCACATCCAAATCATTTATATGAATGACAAAAGCATTGGGCTACAAACCTTGTGTTACACCACTTTTCACAGGGCTCCAGTCTGAAAAACGTGCTCTACCACCGTCTGTCTCCTACCTGCCATCTACTTTTGTCGTCGATGGTTCACTCATCTTAGATCCATTTATGACCTAAACTTAGTAACGTATCTGTCATGTTGATAAAAGCTGTATTGACAGGGTGTTCCACTCTCCCTTCATTAATCTTTTTGTCACCTCTTCGAAAGATGAAAACAACTTAGTTAGAAATTATTTCCCCTGCGCAAAACCATTTTGAATATCACTAATCCGTCGTTGCATCTGCAAATGCATGCAAATCCTATCCCTCACAGTCCTCTCCAAAAACGTGACCACCAATGGCGCCAGGCTCACCGATCTGTAACAGTGATGAGGCGAAATTCTAAAATGGATTTTCAAGTGGAAGTTCTCTTCCTCGGAGGTATGTGGTGCCTCTCTGTTTACATTTATTCAAACTGAATTAGTTATGTATTTAGCAGAGAAGTGAGTCTCGGGATATAAACAGTTCATTAGCCCTTTTCCTCATCTCACGCTTCCACTGATCACTGAAAATATTAGTGTAACCTGTTTATTGATATGACCAACAATATGGGTCTCAGACTGGGTCAGGGTTAGGAACTAGTAGGCAGGATTCTTTCACTGCAAAAATTAACATATTTATGACCCACACAAAGTTACTCAAACTTCGTTGGAAAGATGAATGACAGTTTGCATATTGCAAATCTGTGCACCGATGTTTCTCTTTCTAAAAATACTGACACATGGACACGTTTGGTGACAAACAGAATAGTAAAATCTCGGCAGAGCGTTAATTTGAAAGAACTTTGCTCAAACATTAATTGAACTCATGACGAAACGAAACATGAGTGATTGTTCCAAATATAATTCAGCTTACAGATCTATTCTGCTCTTACAAGCTACTGGTAATGGGATCACTTCCTGGAATAGGTGGATGTAGCTGAATTCCATTTACTTCACGCAGTGGGGATATTCCTGTGAATGCGTAACCGGAATCCTCGAGATGAGTGCTAAAGATGACTGAGCAGTTTTCAGCTCACAAACATTGCTTGGAAGAGGAACACGTCGAGAGAGAGGGAGCAACAGGCAGTTCCTTGTCAGGAAAAATGCATTTTCTCCCTCTCTGAGTTGAATCACACAATAACATTATCCAGCCCCAAACTGGACAAAATGATGTCTCTGTGGACAGTGTCTGAACTGTACGACTCTACCATATTCCCTTCTTCATGTAAGCATATTATTGCTGCTGTCGTATGCAGTGCCAGTTCTTTCGTAACAAATACTCCCATTAGATTTGAAGATGTCTTTATATGTATACTTTTAAAATAGTGCTTTTAATATGTTCACATTATCTGTATTTAAATGAATGCTTCTTATTCTTAAAATATTCTAAAATTACTGTCAAAGTCTCATTCTCCCATAGAAGATAAAATAATCATCAGATATTCACCAGCTCAAAATCTTATATGGTCAATAAGTACATTTCTCATTCTCAGGCCTAACCTTCATATCATTAACTTCTAATCGCTCATAATATAATTCAGTGGAATTGGGTGGCACGGTGCCACAGTGGTTAGCACTGCTGCCTCACAGTGCCACGGACCCAGGTTCAATTTCAGCCTCGGGTGACTGTCTGTGTGGAGTTTGCACATTCTTCCCGTGTCTTTGTGGGTTCCCCTGGTGCTCCGGTTTCCTCCCACCGTCCAAAGATATGCAGGCCAAGTACATTAGTCATGCGAACTTGCTCGTGGAGTTAGGTGAATTAGTTAGGGGGAATGTGTCTGGTTAAGTTATTCTTTGGAGGGTCGGTATGGATTGGTTGGGCCAAAAAGGCTTGCTTCCACACTGTAGGGAATCTGATCTAATCAAAACCCACAAAGGACATTAGGTGTCGTCTCAGCAACGACCTGCACAGATGCAGTAAAACATGCTTAAGTCAGACCCAATACTCTTTGAAGAAAAATATCATTCCATTTATTTTGCAAATCACGTGCTGTATCTGCAGACTAACTTGACGTGATTTATGCACCAGGATACACATAATCCTTTTGTACCACCGAGTTCTGCAATCTGCTTCCAGTTATATAATTTACTGTTGTTTTATGCTTCCTCCAAAACACAAACTTTCCATCACCAACGTTGTGCATATTTTTGTTTTTGCCAAAGGTTTATTCATAACCCTCTCCTGTCTGTTTCTCATTGCAGACACCATGTCTCCACTTGACATCTTATTGAATGACTATCCTGGTGTAAGAGAAAACTGAGCTCCAATCCATTTAGCCCCTTCTTCCAAATCATTATCCTAGATTGTAAACGTTTGATGACTTCACACTGATTCCTGAGGAATACCACTACTTACAGATTTCGAGCCTGAAAAAAAGTAATTATCTCTACTCTGTAATTCGTGGTAGCTAAACAGGGCTTCACTTTTCCTGTGTAGAAGCCTAGAAAGATTGCATGGCCTCTTGCTATGCTGTGTAGCTGGTTGTCAATTTGTTTCTGATCACAGTGACCCCCCTTGTGGCCATTTGTTTTCAGATCCTGATATCTGAGAGTTTAAAAGATGAACACAGAATATAGACTAACATTTGGGGGCGATTGCTATTCGGTTAAAATGCCGTCTTTCAGATGCAGCAAGAGAACCATTCTGCAATATCAGGCAAGTACTCAATTTTCGCCAGACACACACACTGAGGAGGCCGGGAGATTTCCGATTTTCCTGATTAACATGCGTCCCCTTAACAACACAACCAATGACTTTCATCATTAATTTCATTTTTGGCTGTTTGTGCTGTGCAGAAAAATTGCCGCAGTCACTAAACATTAAAATAAAATATTGTCTTTGAGTGTTGACCTTATAGATGTTTATCAAATCACGAGAGGCATGGATAGGGTAAAAAGGCAAAATATTTTTGCTGGGGGTAAGGGAGTCCAGAATTAGACAGCATAAGTTTAAGGTGAGAGGGGGAAAATATAAAAGGGACGTAAGGGGTAACCTATCACACAGAGTATGGCGTGTGTAAGGAATGACCTGCCAGAGGAAGTGGTGGAGGCTGCTGTAATTATAAAAATTAAAAGTTATTCAGATGGATATTTGGAAAGTAATGACACAGAGGGATATGCTGGAAATGCTGGCAAATGAGGACATCTGGGTGGCACAGATCAGTTGGACCAAAGAGTCTGTTTCCCTGATGTATATTTCTATTACACTATGACCAAATTTTCAGTCTATTCCTGCATATCTCCTTATAGGGGCAGAATTGGCTCCTCCTTCTTCACTGCTACGTTACTGACTGGTTGAATGGTGTCTTCCTCTCCCTCTGTAACAGACGCAAAGGGTGCAGTGAGAGAACAACATATGAGATAGGAGCTCCACCCGGCTGCTCAGTTTATAAAAATCATGGCTGGTCTGTTTGTGGCTGACAATCGCTTCTCTATCTATTCCTAATAAGCACTGTCCAACAAAGCTCAGTCAAGGTCAGCCTTGAATATCTTCTATGACCCAGTCTTCACTGTTTCCTGGGGATGAGGACACCATAGGCAGCACAACTCTAAGGAGATAGGAATATCCTAATCTCTATCTTAAATGGGGAAACCTATAAATTTAAAAGTGTATGAACTTCACAGCAATTCACCATTTTATTTATAAATTTGGGGACAACCATTTGGAATGACGTAGACCTTTGAACACCTCATCCCTATCCCATGTTCTCATTGACTCTGTTCAGTAAAGTAATTATCAATCTCAGCCTCCACTGCATTCTAGGGTAAACATTTCCGTTAATGTAAACCATAGAGCGTATGAAATTGGTGCAGAAGTAAACTGTTGGGCCATAGAGTCTTATCTGCTGTTCAATCATGGCTGACATGTTTCTCAACCGCCTTGTCACTGTAACCCTTGATTCTCTTATCAATCAAAATGTATGTACCTCTGTCTGAAAAACAGAACTCTGTCTGCGCCTCTGTATGCATATATGTGTGTGTATTGGGTTATTGGCAGGAGACAGAGGGTGATGGAGGAGTGTTGTCTTTTGGCTTGGAGGCCTGTGACAGTGGCTTTCCACAGGGATTGGTACTGGAGCCACTTTTTGTTGTCATTTATATCAATGACTTAGATGAGAATTATAGAAGACATGGTGAGCAAGTTTACGGCTGACACCAAGGATAGTTGCATCGTGGAAGGTGAGGAAGGTTACATAAGATTGCAAAGAGACCATGATTAATTGGATCAATGAATCATAGAGTTGTATAGTACAAAAACAGGCGCTTTGGTCCAACACATTCGTGCCAAACAGATGTTGTAAAGTAAATTAGCTTCATTTTCCAGCATTCGTTCCATATCCTTCTAACCCCTTCCAATTCATGTTCCCATCCAGATGCCTTTTAAATGTTGTAATTGAACCAGCCTCAACCTCTTCTTCTGGTAGCTCATTTCATACACACACCACCATCTGTGTGAAAATGGTCCCCTGAGGTCCCTTTTAAATCTTGTCCTTCTCATGATAATTCTATTTCCTCCAGTTTTGGACTTCCGTATCCTGGGATAAAGACCTTGACTATTCACCATATCCATGGTCTTCATAATCTTATAAACCTCTAGAATGTGCAAATGTGACTCCAATCAACACAAATGGCTGTGTTTTAAGTAATCTCAGACCTACGTTCTGAAATCCAATACTGATACCTCTTCCTTCTCCATCGCATCACAATTCTAAAATCATTTTAATCCACGTGTTCAGGCACATTATGAAACACTTCTGTGGGTTTGAATCGAAATTTTAGGCTCAGAGGTAGGGACACTACTACCACTTGGCAATAGTCCTTATAGCTGCAACATTATTCTTCTGTGTATGTGTTCATCAGTCTGTTTTGAAATATTGTGACATACGTCCGTGACAGGCAAGACTTGAATTCAGACCTTTTGGTCCAGAATGAGAGACAGATCACACAGGTTCAGCTATTGACTTCTAACCCAGACCTCTGGGTCAGAGGCATAGGCGTTATTCATTGCACAAGACTTAAACCATGACCAGAGTTTGGGTCACATTTTAAATGACAGCTTTCAGATCTGTGTGGATTCAATAAAATTTGGCTCATTTTTGCTGAATTACACAGTTAAAAGAAATGCATTGTTAAATAGGTGAAAGTTACTCACCTCAACTATAGGATATTGAATTTATGTGCTCTGACTTCGAGATAAACTATGAATATCTTTAATCTATAGCTATGATTTCCACCTTAAGTGGTTATTGCCTGTCGTTTGCAATATGAGGGAAAGACATCCTGGAGCCACAGTTTATACTTCAAATTATCTCGAACAGATGTTTTTTTTACTGAATACCAGAGACGAAGAAAGAACATACGTTCTGGGTCCAAAACACAAATCATTATTTCCCGCCTCTAACGTGTGACTGCCCTCTTATTAAAACCATGAAATTGTCCAAAGCAGCTGATTATTTTCCAGCCTTTCTTCCCCAGTACTATCAGTCACTGGGCTGAGTGACAGATGAAGTTCAATTTTGATAAATAAAAGGTATCGCAATTTGGTAAAACAAACAAGGAAATGGCAGCTACAAAGAATTTCGGGCCATTGGCAGTGTTGTAGACGAGAGAGATCTACTGATTCTAGTATATTTCTTTGAAATTTTCATCATGTGTAGGCGGGGTGGTGATGAAGATGTTTGCCTTCCTGGCCTTCATTGATCAGAACTTCGAGCACAAAGAGGTGGGACATTATCTTCAGGTTGTGCAGGACATTCGTGAGGTCTCTCCTGGATTATTGTGTGCAGTTCTGCTCACCCAGTCATATTGAGTATATTATTAAGCTGGAGAGGGTTAGCAACGATTTACCAGGATGTTGCTGAGTATGCAGTGTTAAATTTATAAGGGCAGGCTCGATGGACTGGGACTTCTTCATTGCAGCGCAGGAGGTTGAGACCTTTTAAAAATTATAAAGTAGTATAAGCAATAAGAGGTATAGATAATGTTGAATGGAGCTGTCCTTTCCAATGGGTGGCGGATTTCAAGACTGCGGGCAATTTTAAGATGACACGAGGAAGTTTTACAGAAGACATGGTGTCATAGAGCTGTCCAGCATGGAAACAGAGTATTCTATCCGACTCGTCCCTACTGACCAGTTGTTCTACATTAATGTAGCTCCATTTGCCAGCATTTGGATCGTATCCCCTAAACACTTTCTATTCATTTACCCATGCAGTTGCCTTTTAAATTTTGTAATTGTCCCAGCATCGACAACTTCCTCTGGCAGCTTGTTTCATACACAACACGCTCTATTTGAAAACGTTGCCGCTTAGATCCATTTTAATTCTTGCTCCCTCACCTTTAACGTTTATAATGGGCTACCCAAGCGAAAAGACCTTGGCTATTGACACTAGCTATTCTACGTATGATTTTATAAACCTTTAAGATCTCCTCACAACCGCTGATGCTCCAGGCAAAATATCCCTGGCCTATTTGACCGATCCATAAATCTTAAAAAGGTCCAACGCTGGCATTGTCTTTGTAAATCTTTTCTGAATCCTTTTAGGTTTCAAACATCTTTCCTATGTGGTATCGTCCGAAATTGCACGAAGTATACACTAGTGGCCTAACCAAAGTCCAGTACAGCCACAATAATCCCCATATTCAAATTACTTTCCAACAACGATAAGCATATCAAAAACCGTCTTCATTATCCTATATTCCTGTGACTCCAATTTCAAAGTACTAAGAACCTGCACTCCAAGATCGCTTTGTTTAGCAATACTCCCCAGGGACTCAACATTACATTTATAAGCCAAGCCTTGATTTTCCTTTCCAAAATGCAGCACCTCACATCTATCTAAAATAAACTCCATCTGCCACTCCTCAGACCCTCGGTCCATCTGATCAAGATTCTATTATGCTCTGAGGTAATCATTTCCTCTGTTCACTGAACTTGGTGCCAATTATGAACTTGCTAACCATGCCTCCTATGTTCTCATGCAAATCATTTAGATAAGTTCCAAAAAACACAGGACCCAGCACCAATCATTTTGGCACTCCACTGGTCACAGGCCTCCTGTATGAAAAACAACCTCCACCACCACCACCAAAAGTCTTCTACCTGTGAGCCAGTTCTGTATCCAAATGGCTAGTCATTGGTGTATTCTTAGATCTAACCTTGATAACCAGTCTCTCATGGAAAATCTTGTCGAATGCCTTACTGAACTCCATATTGATCACGTCCACTGCTCTGCCCTCATCAATCCTTTTTGTTATTTCTTGAAGAAACAAATAATCAAGTTCATAAGATATCATCGCACACGCACAAAGCCATGTTGATGTCCCCTTCCCTTGAATTTCCAAATACGTTTAAGTCACATCCGTCAGGATTCTCTCCAACAACTTGGTCACCGTTGATGTTAGGCCCACTGGCCTATTGTTTCCTTGCTTTTCCTTCCCAATTTGTTTAATAATGCCACCACTTTAGTCAGCCTCATGTCTTCTATCGCCTCACCTTAATGATAAAAACATCTCAACAAGATTTCCAGCCGTCACTTCTCGAGCTTCCCACTGAGTTCTCGTGCATACCTGATCAGAACCCATGAACTGCATTTTTATTACACATCATTTGGTTCGTGTATGGAATGAAAATCCTCAGAAGTGATGTATGTGGGAAAGTTACAACATTTAAAACATATTTTCTTAAGTACAATAATGAGAAAAGATTTGGAAGAAGTGGTCCAAGTACAGGAATATAGGACTCGTTTAGTTTGAGATTATGTTTAGCATTGAGTACATGGGCTGATAGGTTTGTTTCTAAACCCCTTGTATAACTCTATTACTCCATGCATGTTTGTCTGTCCAAGTATATAACTGCATATATGTGTGTTTTTGTGTGAGAGAGTCTGTCTGTGTGTGCGTATGTGCGTGCGTGCGTTTGTGTGCTTGTGTATCAGTTTGTATGTGTGTCTTTTCTGTGTGGTGTATGTCAATGCGTGTGTCCCTCTGCCTGTATGCCTGTATGTGTGTGTGTGTGTGTGTGTTGTTTGTCTGTCTGTCTGTGCGTGCATGTGTATGTGTGTGTGTCTGTATGCCTGTATATGTGACGTGTGTTTTTGCAAGTGTCTCCGTGTGTGCTCATGTGTGTATATGTTTGAGTGTGCATGTCTGTCTGTGTGCGCTTGTGTGTGAGCGTATGCGTGCATGTGTAAGGAGTGTGGGTGTCTGTGTGTGCGGGGTCTATTGATGTCTTCGTCTGTGCGAAGTACGGCTGTCTGTATGTTTGTTCATATGTGTCGGTATGTGTGTGCCTGTATATTTATGTATGTCTGTGTCTATATCTCTGTTTGGGTCTGTGTATGTCTCTGTGTGTGTTTCTGTGTCTGTGTGCGTGCGTGTGTGAATCTGTGTCAAAAGTGTAGTGCTGAAAAAAAACACAGCTTCCCAGGAGCAGTCGAATCGAAATGTCGAACGTAATCCCTTCATTAGGAATGAGGCTTGTGGACGAAGGGGGCTGAGGATAAATGGTAGGGGTGTTGTCGAGAAACAGGAAGCCGGGAAGGTGATTTTCCAACAAAGGTCGGGTGAAGGTGAAAGGTCGGAGCGGAGGGTGCAGTGAATAGGTGGGAAGGAAGATGGATTGGTTGTACATCTCAAGGAGGAGCTGCCGAGTTGTAAGGTTGGATCTTGAATAAGGTGGGGTGTGAGGGCAAATCAGGAATCCGGTGAAATCTGAATTTGTCTGTGTTTTGTGTGTGCATGTGCGTTTGTGTCGTGGGCGTGTGTATGTCTCTGTGTGTCAGTTTTTGCATCTGTGTATCTTTCTGCATCGGTGTGTGTGTGTGTGTCTGTATGTGTCTGTGTGCAGCTGTAAGTTTGTCTGCGTTTGTGTCAATTTCTGTGATT